>NW_024884253.1:60254693-60329454 GCF_019232065.1 Centrocercus urophasianus
TTTTTTTTCTTTTTTTCTTTTTTGTTGTTGTTGTTGTTTTTCCTCTCTCTTTTTAAGTCGGTGTTTCGAGGCGCTGTGGTCTTTATCCCCGTGTGGTTTGATTTACTTTCAGCGTGTTTTGTGCTAATGGTTTAACTGGATTTTAGGAATGAAAAGGAGCATCTGTTTGCGATCTGGGAGCTCCGCTTAAGCCCAAGATGGTTGTGGTGGCCGCAGTTTCGGATTTCACTTTCTTCTTATTAGTTAAAATGAGCATTTGCAACCGCGTGCGTGTGTGTTATGCGCATAAACTATATAAATAAAACCGTAAACTACGTACATTAGCTACACGGCTAGATGGACATAGAGTTTTATAAACGCTCAGAGAGGGTCGAGCGCGGAGCTCGTTCGCACACACAAAGCCCCGTACCCGGAATCTCAGCCCGGAACCGCGGCGGCGATGTGAGGAGGGGGCGGCAGCGGGGCAGCTCCTCGCTTTCTGCTCGCAAAATGTGGGGCATCGCTGTCATGCTCTGTTCGGGGCGGTAAGAGAAAACTGAGGACAGCGCTTGTTTTTCCCGTCGGCTGGAAGTTGCAGCGGGTTGGGAGCTGTGCGGTAGATCGGGTGCTGCTCTGCCCGCGAGTCTCCGTTCCGCGGGATTCGGGGCTGTGCGGGAAGTTAACGAGTTCCTTCGATATCTTCAACTTTTCTCGCATTATGCAGTCTTAAATAAGCGCAATTTGAACGTAAAAGGGCGAATTAAAATGCTAATTACATCGCATTTGAACAATTCGAAACGGTGCATATCTTCTGATTTGCAAATTGGATTTGCAATGCATTAGTGCAGTGAATTGCTAAGTGGCGGCTTTGTTGTATTTTCTATAGCAAAAAAGGAAACATCTTTTGAACCTTTGAGAGAAATGCAGATATCAAGACGTTACCTGTAGGGCCTTTAAAATGTCTGGGCGGTTCAAACCCGATATTGAGAAATATTCAATTACGAGGAGCTGAAATTATCAGAAAGATCAAAACATAGCCGATTTTAAGCGCATGTGGCGGAGGAGGAAGGGGGCTGGGAGGGTGTCCCATCTTAACGCCTTTGGGTGCTGCTTTACCCCTCATAGAATATGGATGCAAGACACCGTCCCGGGGAAATACAAACATAACCGCCGATCTCGCCTTGACAACTCCCTAATGGCTCTCAGCAGTAACAAATTGCCATCCCCACCGTTCTGTTCTGTCCAGGGCTCCCCTTACGACGCCCATACGACGGGGATGACCGGGGCCATCAGCTACCATCCGTACGGCAGCCCTGCCTACCCCTACCAGCTCAACGACCCCGCGTACAGGAAGAACGCCACCCGCGACGCCACGGCCACGCTGAAGGCCTGGCTGCAGGAGCACCGCAAGAACCCCTACCCCACCAAGGGCGAGAAGATCATGCTGGCTATCATCACCAAGATGACCCTCACCCAGGTCTCCACCTGGTTCGCCAACGCCCGCCGCCGCCTCAAGAAGGAGAACAAGATGACGTGGGCCCCGCGGAACAAGAGTGAGGACGAGGACGACGACGATGGCGACGGGGCGAGGAGTAAAGAGGAGAACCCTGACAAGATACCCGAGAGTAACGAGACCTCCGCAGAGGACGAAGGTGGGCGCGGGGGGAGCGAGGGCGCCCCGAGGGCGGCGGATTGGCCACGGGAGCGGGCGGCGGGGACCCTTAAGCGCACTCCTTCCCGTCCCGTTGCCCCAGGCTGACGGTGCCGGGGAGGGCCGGGGGCGGGCGGGGGGCGCCGGCCCGGGGGGAAGGGTGGCCCTGCATAGGAAAGTGGCGACATGGCGAGGCCACGGCTGCCGCCTCCTCCCCTTCACTCCCCCCTCCGGCTGTGCCTCATTCTGTGCCCCCGACCCCGCAGGGATCAGCTTGCAAGTGGACTCGCTGACGGACCACTCGTGCTCCGCCGAGTCTGACGGCGAGAAGCTGCCGTGCCGGGCCGGCGATCCCCTGTGCGAGTCGGGCTCAGAGTGCAAGGACAAGTACGAGGACATCGAAGAGGAAGAGGAGGACGAGGACGATGACGAGGAGGACATCGAGGAGGACGACGGCGGCGGCGGGGAGCGCGAACCGCCGGCCAAGCCAGCCACCTCCTCGCCGCTGGCCGCCGTGGAGGCCCCTCTGCTCGGCCACCCGCACGCCGACGCCGCCCGCAGCGCCAGCAAGGCGGCGCTGGGCGGCCGCGCCTCCCCCGGGCCCCCGACGCCGGCCAGCAAGCCCAAGCTCTGGTCGCTGGCCGAAATCGCCACCTCGGACCTCAAGAGCCAGAACTTGGGCCAAGGCTGCCCGCCGGCGGCGTTGGCCTCGGCCACCCCCGCCTCCGCCCCGCACAGCGCTGCCTACTCGCCCTCCTCCCTCCTGGGGAGGCATATTTACTACACCTCACCTTTTTATAGCAATTACACAAACTATGGGAACTTTAACGCTCTCCAGAGCCAGGGGATCCTGAGATACAACTCGGCGGCAGTGGCTTCAAACGAGGGACTCAGTCAGACTGTCCTGAATGCCAGCTCTGTCCACAAGCAGAGCAGTGACTCTTTGAAAACGATCACTAACCAGCTAGAGCAACATTACAGGCCCTCTAGTTATGACTCTAAGAAAGGTAGGTGCCTTCTTTTTACTGCTGTTGTCCTCCTGCCCCCTAGCCCCCCCTCCCCGCCCACTGTAAATTCCCCATAGGCTGTGAATACTTCGGACAAAACACCACGCACGATCACCGCTGCCACCGGCCAAGAGCTGAAGATGGGCAGCAGTGTAATCCAGGGATTAAAATTGCATGCCCCCGGTGTACCAGTACCTGTGATGTAAATGACAACTTTTAGATCACAGCTGCATGCTGCAGACACAGCTTTTCATGCTAATTTAAAAGGAAAACTAAATACAAAGATATCCTGAGAGCAAGGGTGTCGTTAACTTTATTATTATTATTAATAATAATAATAATAATAATAATAATAATAATAATACTATTATTACTACTATCGACAGACTGGTTTTGCTCTCTTTGTTGCCAGTATTCTCCCGGTTTGTGCAGATCTGGGTTTGGGTAATTGCTAACCTTGGACATAAAATTTTGTGGAGCGTGACATTTTTAGCTTTTTTCTTTCTTTCTTTCTTTCTTTCTTTCTTTCTTTCTTTCTTTCTTTCTTTCTTTCTTTCTTTCTTTCTTTCTTTCTTTCTTTCTTTCTTTCTTTCTTTCTTTCTTTCTTTCTTTCTTTTGCACAAAGTTTTATGCTAATATAACCGTCAGCTTATTCTAATGCATTTGTACATGTACATATACAATACTCGAGACTAGGGCAGAGATGGAATATGGCCCAGGCTTTTAAAGGTCTCAGCTCTGACTTCTGCATGAGCGAGCGCTGGGCTGTGCGCGGTGTATAATCTGGTTAGCTGGCTGTGTCCTGTGACTAACTGACGGTTATATTTTGACAGATCCCACTGAAGTCTGCACAGTAGGAGTACAACCATACCTATAGAAGTACAATCACACAGCAATGCAAGTAAGTGAGAGCGTTTTCTATTACGCTGATCATTTGGCACCAGGTCTAAGACAGAGCGCAGATCGAGACTTGCTTAGTGTTAATTTCTTGCTTCATTACATGAGGCTCTGATTACAGAGTAAGACACTCTTTTCTGCTATTTTTAAGCCTCTCATTACAGCTTTTCTTTCTCGTGTTTGTCTTCATTTTAAAGTCAGGTTAGACTTCCTTCACCTCGCGTACTCTTTGCTTGCGTGAGGCAAACCTGTAAGGACTATTTAAATGCTAAGGAAAAGCGAGCTTGAAAGAATATTTTTGAAGGTATTGTTCAGAAACAAAGTTCTCGTGCTCACGTGGCAGTGCTGCAATGGCACATTTTAAGAGAGGTTTCACACGGCAGTAGTGCATTTGAAATGAGAAGGGACGATTATCAGAGATCCACATGCATTTCAGCAGGGTATGTTGTCTGTGACTTGCTCCTTGCCTGGCTATCAATGCCATTCTTAATACCTCCATTACCCGGGGCTAAATAAACAACAACAAAAATAAATTACCTTGTCGATACTTTCGCCTTTTTTTTTTTTTTTTTTTTTTTTTTTTTTTTTTTTTTTTTTCTTTCTTTCTTTCTTTCTTTTGGTTAGGGAAAAAAAAATAGTAGACGTGTAAGAGTTTTGCCTTACTTTCAGTATTTTTCGAATTTAATGGCGTTAGTGTGTAATTGAAGGATTTTGGGATGATCTGGTTTTTTCCTTGGTCCACAGGTAGGTGTCACAATTGCTTTGAAAAAAGTCAGCAAGCCATCATCTCTCCCTGAGCTAATATATATAACAAATCTCTAAATCCGGATCACATCTTGTGCCACTGTATAAAAGAAGACCACAGAGCACTATTAAATCTTCAGACTCTAATTATTAAACCAGAATTTTGTTGGACATAATGTGAGTTTGCTGGTATAGTATAGTTTCCCCAATGTACGTGTGACTTTTGAAAACAGATCTGTTTTTCTCAGGATATCTCGAATTGATCACTTCATTGCCACGGTATATATTCGATAGGTGTGATAGGATTTATTGTAAAATTTATTTGTAAAAGATGTATACAGTAGAGATAATAAAGACGTGATTGGAGAACTTGAGTCCTTACAAAGTGGAAACAAATTTGATATTTATTTTTGTAACGATATAAAGCTTCTAGTAATTTATGCAAGTTGTATTGCAATGAATCTGAACTTTTTGTAAATAAATTTTGCCTGGTTTTTATTTGAAACGTTGATGGTTATACAATCTTTGGTTGTTTAACGAGAATTCTTTACTAATTTATATCTCTAATTGTAAATAAAAACAGACTAGTCTGCAACAATATGGTGTTTTTCCTTCATTTCCCCCAAAGTAGTAATCTATTATCCAGAAAATGACGAAAGTTGCAATTTCACTAGCGCAGCTTAGACCATAAAATGAGTAAGCAATTTAAATATGTTGCAAAGATATACCCCTCATAAATTAATTCGTTCTGGGTCGTTCTGTTGCACTGAAGCTTTAAATGTGCACATGTGTTCAAATACGTATTTGTATATACACATGCAAATGCGTAGAGAGAGCAATGTGAATACATGCATGTTTCTTATAAACTATTTATGTTGGGCGTGAGGTAGCTCTTTATTAGGGCTAATGTTCTTTATACCCAACATTTCTAGGGAAAACAAAACGGAATTATAATCAACTGCAGTTTATTTCTAATTTCTTTGTTTCTGCTTCTAGCTAAAATGTGCAAGTACAGAAGCATGAAGAGAAAAAGTCTGATTCCTGTTTTTAATGATTTTTTCTTTTTTTCCTTACATCTTTAATTTGATAATCATAGAAGAAATCCACCTAGATTGAGCTCATAAAATCAGCTAACTAATCATCTTAATTCTCAGTAAAATAATGGGAATCCTCATATAATATAATTTCAGAAAAGAAACGAACAATCATTTATTTTCCCCAAAAGATAAATTGAGTGAATATAGCTTACGGTTATAAAACAAGAATAATAGCTTCTTAGATTGCCCTTTAATCAATCATACACTTATTTTTCAAGAGGCTCATCTATTTTATTCCATGATTAATAATCTTCCAGTGTGAGAGCATTATTAGATCCCAGCAGGGGAGATCCTGAATGCTTTTAGCTTCTTTGGAATGGTCAGTTGGGGTTCATTATGGTCTGATATTGAACAATTTATAAAATCTTGTCTAAACATCTGCCAGCTCAGATAGGCCGATGTGTCTGAAGATGGGAAATTGCTGGACCAGTTGATATTGACAAACGGATCTCTCTCCAGTGGCTTTTTGTTCACTGAAAATTAGTGGCCTCTTGCTCAGGTCTTGTTAGAAAGGGCATTTGAAAGTGATCTTAGATACTTCAGGCATCAGCCTTGGGAATGTTAACTGGATAAAGAACCGTGCTAGGCTGGAGTCAGGAAATATGTTGAGATTATATTAAACGGGGGGGAAAAGACTTGTTCTTAAGTGCGTATACGTAATCCCCCTGATCTATCTCCCCCGGCCCCCTCCGTCATATTTTACCCCTATAAAGCTGTCTAAATGATTGAGAAAATGCATGTGTTTTTCAGCTGATAGGGCAGAAATTAATATTGTAATTCTGGGAAACTCTGGGATCCATCTAGCTAAATATAAAACACTGAAGATCTGTGCAGCTGGAGGCCTGCTCATCTTCTTGTGTTGTTGAACGATGCTTCTCTCCCCCTAAACATCCTGGTTCTCATTGAGGTGACGTGTCCTTCTGTCTGTGTGCACAGAGCAATACGATTAGATAGCGGCTAAAAAGCAATTCTGTTTTTCTCTCCAATTTAGCAGGCAATGTAATTGCAAATATCGAGTAAAGTCACCCTCCAGAGCGCCTTTTCTGTGCGATTCGGGGAGATTTTTTTGGGAAACTGTTTAAGTTTTGGGGGACGCCTGAACTTTCTCTTCGCCGCTCTCCCTCCTGCTCCATCAGCCCCCACCTCCCACGTTTTCTGCTCCAGGTCTCTGTCGGACACAACGTGAACATTTCAATTGGTAAAAACCAAAAGCTGTGGCAGAGATTAAAAAAGGCTAACGACATTCCTTTGATGTTTATACGCCCGAAGACTTATAAAAGATTTCCATAATTTACCCACCCTTGCTAGTATTTAGACCTGGATTTCTTTCTGGAAAGAAAAGTAGAAAGACTTGGAAAACTCGCTTTTGAATATTCGCTCTGTGTGTTAAACCCAATGGACTTCTCTCATCTCCCGAGAAATTCACGAGTGGCTCAGAAATGCAGACGGGCGACACCCAAACGATTTGGCAAATAAACTTCTTTTTAAAAACAGAAATTAATGGGCGAGGAGCGCATATTCGGCGTCATTTGAGATTTAATAATCGAAATTGAAAGCAGGAGGGAAGCGGAGCCCTGCTGGATCGCTGGCACGAGCAGTGCGATTATTTCAGGATAGCGAGGAAGAGGCGTGAGCGATAAAATGCACCACTTTGCGTACAGTTTATTTCATAACGATGCTAATCACCCCGCCGGGATTAAAACCTCACACCCCGTCTATATCTGCTCCGTTCCCCTCCCTCCCCCCTTTCCCTCCCCTCGTTTTGGAGAGGGAGAGACAAACGCTTCCCTCCGCGGGGCCAAAGGTTTCATTAGAGCTGATTTATTGAAATTCAGCCTTTAATCTCAGGTGGGATCCCCGAGGAATCGGCGCTGTCGCCAAATAGGAAGAGGGCAGCTTTCCACCTCGCACTTCCTGGGCTGCGCTCTGCCTCGCTCCCTGCGAATGTCAACATTTGTTCTCAATAAGAGAGTTATTGTTTCAGGAAAGCTGCTCACCAACTGCTTGCCAGAGCGGAAAAAAGCGTCACCCACCTTTGTCTGACAGGCAGCGGGGGAAGGGAAGGCGACGCAGCTCAGGCAGCAGCGGACAGACAGACGGACGTGGGAACTGCTCCTGGACACGAGCTCCGGTCGCAGGGGAGCGGGCTAAGGGAAGTTATCTGAGGGCAAAGTTAATAGAAAGCTCAGCGATAGCAATAACGGCAGTAGAAAGAGTTATGACAAAAAAAGGGGATCTTTCCCAAAGTCCGCTCTCGGAGGAGGAGTCGAGCTTTTTAGGGGAAGGATGGCTTCCAGGTGAAGAAGCGAGCCGCAGTGTGCAGCGCCCAACCTGGCCGAGCCCTCCGCTAACGGCCCCGCACTGAGCTAACGGCAGGCGGGGGTCGGCAGCCCCTCCGTGCCCACCCTCGAGAAAAAAAAAAAAGAAAGAAAGAAAAAAGAAAAAAGAGAGACGATCCCAAGTCTCTCGCCATTGGAAGTTTCTGCCTCTGCCACATGTTACATCTCACTTAAAGGCAGTTCAGAGTCACCGCGCCGCTGAGAACCCGTGGCGGGCATGTAATCAATACCGGAAGGATTTTATTGCTTATTGAGTTTTGGAAAAGAAAAGGAAAGGGGTGAGAGAGAAAGAGATGGAATTTACACTAGATCGATGCGTTGCTTTCGTGCTTTCTGTATTTCCCGGTGCTTAGGCAAGCTTCTCACGATCCGCTTAGCTGAAAAGAGCCTTTGCAGTGTAGGAATTGAATAACAGCGGCAAAAGAGATTGTTAATAACAGTAGCACTGCACATTAAATAAAATGAAATTCACCCTTTTGTTTTTAATCCATTAACTAATAACTCAGGTATGATCCTTGCTTCTAAAGAATTAAAAGCGAAGAAACAAAGAAAAAAAAAAAGTTCAGAAACAAAAGGGATCCTCGATGCATATTCAAAGCACCCATGCAGCTAATCCCCGATTATTACGCGGTGACTCCGAAGCAGAGCCTTTAAGAACACCGCGGAGGTGAAGTGGTGCCGGGGGGGGGCACATCGGGGCTGCGACCCAGGGCAGCGCTACCTGCGGGCACCCCGCCGAGGGGACAGGAGGACCTCTGCCTCCAGCCGAGGGGAATGTCTCTATTTCACATCCAATCCCGGCAGAGCACGCTGTGTTTCCCCGTAGGAAAGCAAGAGAGGGAAGGACAGGGAGGGCAGGCACCGTGAGGCCCCATAGCCGTGCCCTTCACCTGACTCCAGTCGGGATTTGGGGACCTGAAGGGCAGACTCGGGGCCATCCGGGCCTGGCTGCTCTCGGAAGGCAGCGAAGGGCCGGCAGCGACGCTCCTGCTCTGTCTGTGACTGGGGATCTCAAAATAGCGAATATTAGGGAGGAAATGTAGGGAAAAAAAACTTTTTGCGCTCCACGGATACTGTCGTTGCTCGGGCTTTTAAAAATCGTCCAGAGAAAGAAAAAAAAAAAAAGATAATAAGTATGTGCATTTTTATAGGGAGATAAATTGACAATTTATTGTGTATAACTTCTGATCAATTATTAATCGTTAGTGTCAACAACAGGGTTATAATTACCTTCGGTTATTTAAAGGAATATTTATTTTTTCGTCTCTCTGATCTGGTAATTAGTTAATGCTCTGGAGTAATGAATTCAGAGCTGATTTGATAATGATTGAGACAGTTTTTTCCCCTCTCTTTTGGCAGCTCCGATGGCGGGGGGGGTTGGGGGGCGGGGTAGGGTCTTGCATGTATCTTCCCCCACGTTTGCAGAAGAGTCCACGCGAAGGCAAATCGCAGTGCCGTTCACTTTTCAGACCATAAATAACGATTCCGGGAGAAAAAGGGCGAAATGACAAACAAATAGAGCGCAGCTGGGATGAATAAGGCCGATCAAAGTTAGCAGGGGCCGGCGCTCCTCGCAGCCGCAGCAGGTCTAAGTCCCATAAAGGTGCCAGCAACCCTTACCTCTCTCCTTGAGATCAAGGGAGAGGGCGAGTGGGGCATTTTAACCCCCTGACATCTTCTCGCGAGTGGAGGAGGGAAGAAAAAAATATTTAAAAGGGGAAAAATAAAAAGAGGCTGAGGAAAAAAGGGGGCTGTGTTCGGGGGAGTTCTCAATGCTTTCATGCTCACCTAGGCAAGGGGTTGGGGTGGGGAGGGACCTACCTGGAGCCCACGCAGCCTCTAACTTAGGATGCGCGGGGCTGACTGTGCTCTTTGGAGCGGGAGAAGCATATCCTTGCGCGCTTAAACGCTCAGCCCTGGGGATGGGGAAGCGAGAAATTATAAGTTATTTATTTTTTTTTCTTTTTTTCCCCTCCTTGCGGGAGCTCCATTAAGAAGGTCAGCCCTAAGGGACCGCGGCTGTGCCTGGCTCCCAGGTACGAGGCCACGGGGCATGGGTAACCCCTCCCCCGGGCCTGGAACCGGCAGCCAAGGGCGAGTGCCTCCCCTCCCCCGCCCCCCCCGAACAACTCGCCCGACACGCGTGAGATGCTGAGCCGAGGAAGGAGCTGCACCGCTCCCCTGCCCGCCCCCTCGCTTCGCTTTCCAGGCTTCTACCTAATGCAGACGAGGTCTCAGAGCCAAAGAGCACTTTTCGTTTTTAGCGCGGTGAGGCTCATTTCGCTGCAGATCTGAGTGAGGTGTGTGTATCTAATATATATGATAGGTGTAAGCTGTACGTATAAAATCTTTCCCCCGTGCAACGAAAAGTGCAGTGGGAATTGTAGCGCGAGATGCAAGTTCTACAATTAATTCATCCTGACAGGTTTGACATCGCCCGGCTCCCTTTTTCCTGCAACTCCGTCCGCAAATGAATGCCGCTTCCAGAGTGTATGTTTTAATTTGTCACATCAAGGCAATAAAAGGCAGCAATATATACTTAAGCCAGTTAACATTGTAATAACAGGTTTAAAGGAGCAATTAAATGGTAGTGAGTCGCATGTCTGACTTTCTATAGGCATTACCACATCAATGGTACCTTTTAGACTGGCTATAACTTAGCATGATTGTCTCAATTAGTTTAGCTACATGATAGTTATTGTGAACTCTTTGTGAGTAATCAATGTTACGCAAGCTTATGGGAAGGAGTCCTTAATAGGGGTGAGCACCCGCTAACTAACGTGGACATCTAATTTCCAAAAACACCTTCCTCTTTTCGCCCTCCCCCCTTCCCCCCCCCCCCCACCTCTTCATTTCCTTCTCCCCAGCCCGAAAGAAACGGTTAATTTATAGTCTTATAAATCTGTTTCCGCGATCGGTGTTGCCGAACGCAGATTTATAGGCAAATAACTACTTCTGCCGTGGCCGATAAACAAAACAGTCTCTTCGGTCCAGCGAGGGACCCTTTCTACATCTCTCATTTCTTTTACTGTCGTCCGTCCCGGCCGCAAATAGCCCCGAGGGAGGCTCACACGCAGTGATTTGTGTGGGTACAGCCCTCGCGTGCTCCCATGTTCACCTCGCTGACATCGGAGGGAGCACGGATTTCAGCGAGTGCGTGTAAAAACCAACCGGGGTGCGGGGGGGAGAGCGGCGGGGCCGCAAAGCCGGGATGGGAATGAGGAATAACGCGGGGAGAGAGATCCTTGCCGGAGCCGCCGGCCGCTTAGGAACTTTGGTAATTCGCCTCCACCTCCGGACTCCTTCATTAAGTACTGAGCCGCGGGTGGCTAATGCAAAAGAGAGGACTGCAAATTTGGCGAGGCTTGTGTGAACTGCTTCAAAACACTACCAAGTTTGTAATGTTTTCTGTCAAGGAAAAAAAAAAAAAAAAAGGAGAAAAAAAAAAAAAAAAATAAGAGAGAGCGCGAGGGAGAGTGTAATACCATTAAAATTTAAGATAAACATGACACAGGGAAATTTCTGTTGGTGAAGTTATTCTCATTAGTCCTAACAATGTCTCACTATTAGACAGGGTTGGAATCAGCCTCAGTCTCAGGATTTCAGATCTGCAAGCCTTCTTTTTTTTTTTTTTAAAATTTTCTTTTCTTTTTTTTTTTTCATGTACATTACATTTCTGTCATGCTTTGCAGCATAACACGATACCCCCAAAGAACCCAAAAAAGAAAAAAAAAAATACTCTGACAGCAACTATTAGTTAAGAGTGCAATGAATAAACTCCTTGCACAAGAGTATCAGGACTAATTAAGATTCTGTTTAGCAGTCCTGGATGGAATGTTAATGTAGCTTTGACTAACTGGGAATAAGCAGGGGGAAAAACTGCATTTTAAGAGGAATGCTGGGGTGATAACATCTCTCACTTCTTCTGTCCAAGGTCTGCCCAAGCCTGTTACAAAGTCATTATCTCAAATTACTCCTGTACTTCATTTTTAGAGGGTTTGGGCAAGATCCCCTGGCGTTGAAGTGCTGCCTAGAGCCTCACAAAGCCAATACTCTCTAAGGGGATAAAGGCTGAATCAACCCACTATCTCTACCTTCGAGAGTTTGCTGGTACCAGTTCCTTGGACAAATACAGCCAGGATTCTGGAGGCAGATTAGAATCTATTGCTGGCGTCTCCTTGCAAATCCCTAAAGGGTTTTTGACCCTTTGAAGTTTGGTCTATTTTGCTTACACAGAAGTTTACATGATTAAGTCAGGATTTTACAAGGCTCAACAGGGCAAATTTAGTCACCTCAGAACACTCAACACCAAAAAAAAAAAAAAAAAAAAAAACCCAAACAAAAAAAAACTTTAGAAAAAGTAAAATATCCAGTTGTGTTGTCCTGATACTTGTTTAACTTCAGAAATAGCAGGACACTGGTATTCATGACAATCAGCTTAATAAAAGAGAATATATCTGCAAGGAGAAAATACCTGCAAGGCTGATTCAGCAGGGAAGGATAATGATCACATTCCCCCCCCTCCCCCCCTTGGAGTTTATTATTATTTTTATTATTATTAAATTTCATTTTGAAAGCATATATTTCCCTTCCCTCTCTCCCATTGACAGTAAATATAGTTATGATTCTTTTTCTAGAAGGAAAGATGTAATTTCCCCAAGTCCTTCTCAGCATTTCCAAGATTTCCAGCCTGCCTTTTCTCCACACAGGCTGTTGCATTTTGTTTTCTTTTTTTCTTTCACTGTTGAACAAGCATGCCTAGTACTTCTCTCCTATATAAACTTTTGTAAGTACTTTACTTGCTAAAAGCAGCCTCTCACAGTGCAAATCTTTGCTTGGGAACAGAGGGCTGTAAACTGACAGCATAAACAGGAGGAGTGGAGCTCTCTCTCAGGAATACCTATTTAAAGAAGTCTCCCACAATCAGAGAGGGAGGGCTGAAGCTGGAGGGTGAGGCTGCATCCGGCCCACCACACTTACATTGCCATTCGTGGAATAACCCAACCTCTCTTTTTCTCTTCCTCTTTCTCTTTTGCACCCCTTCTCTCTTTCTCCCTTTCCCATCAGAGGGAAGCTCATTTTGCCAACGGATTACCGCTGCAGAGTTATTTTCTACAAAGGAAGGAATTATCTGTTCAGGCTCTGAATAATTAACAACAATAATAATAGTAATATGATAAATAAATAAATAAACAGACCTGGCAGGCTGGAAAGTTTCTGTAGCTGGATCAGTGAGTTGCAGGGACAACAAGAGCAATCAAGCGAGCTGCAGATTTCCCTTCCTCAATTGATTTATAATTGATGAATGGATTTTCTCGTGCAGCTGCAGCGTGGTTAAAAACTATTGAAGAGGTAGGTGTCTGGGAGGTGTTATTTTGTAAGGGAGACAGTTAGGAGTAACTGGGTGCATTTATCAGCAGGAGATCTGAGCAAGCAACATGATTACATCAGCTGTTAGTGGCTAGGATTCAGCTTTCCACGGGCCGCCAGCACCTGCAGACACGGAGGTGACTCACATGGAAATAGTTTGGTGCTGGTTGCTGGCCGCATCAGGCACTGATCTGGCATGCAGCTCCCGTTGATTCAGCCAGCAGTGCCACCAGCATGCCATGGACCGCTGGGGAAGCAGCCAGGTCTGGTTGTGCTAGTGAAGGGGAGATAATATAATGCAGCATTTCTCTTATTCATTTTAAGGAAATTCTTGAAAATTAAAGCATTTTTGGTGTATCTTACATGGCAAAACTTTAATATGGGTGTTTAAAAGAGATGCAAAGCTGTTACTGTGTCTCTGGGTGGTGAGTGTTCACCACAGGCCTGTGGGAACCTCAGGATCATGCATTCTGCAATCACACTGTAAGTTGTCTGTGCTTCGTTGTGGTACTTTGTTAATGTATTATTCTTTGAGGGGAAAAATAATCCTCAGAAAGACAAAGCCTCCAGCCATCAGGATCTCCCCCAATACCTCTTAAATTTGGTCAGTATTCAAGAAGGGGACAAGATGTTAAAGCAGATGGAATACCGAAATATCCTACTTTATTTTGTCTCCTTGATTTCATTCAGTTTAAGGACCATGTATGTCCTTTTTGACCTTAAATTCACCCAGGAATGCATGCACTGTCTGGAAAGGTCTCAGCCTCCTCAGGGTAAGGAGGTGATACCTAACTGTGTTTGCGATCCAGACCCCAGAGTATCCCAACCCCATGTCCTTGAGGGTTTCGTGAGGCTGAAAGTTTCAAAGTTCTAGCCACGCAGAGGAGGCAGCAGTGGTCACCATTTCCTTCTACAGCACACCTGAGATGGAGATGTTCCCACTGTTGACAGCACATCACAAAACAAATACAAAATATTTGCAGCAGGGATACAAATTCCCAGCTGAGCAACTCAACCACTAGGCAATGCAGCCACACTTCTGCTGTCTTCCTCTGCAGCACAGTGTCCCTCATGCTGCTTTTCAGCACAGCATCATTTGAAGAGGGGGAGTAGGACTCTCCGGGGGCTGCTCAGAGATGGCTGAATAGATACATGCTCGCTGCTCCTGGGAAGGGGGCACGGATGATCTCTCATGGAGGAGGGCTCTTGCATATGGATGTTATCTTCCACTAGCTTTGAGTGGTGGAAGGGTGAGGGGGGAACCGCCCCGCCCCGGCCCCCCGGGGCCGGGGCCCGGGAAGGAAGATTTAAGCCACATTTTGCCACTTTTTGTATTTGCTATTGGATAGCTGAACACGATAGGTGGCTTCATGCCCAGGGCTGTTTTGGATCCAGATCTGAGACACGTGGCCGAGGTGTCTCAGCCGATTCTCGGCAGCTGCCAAAAAGCAGGTGAGGTGCAGCCCACTGGCTGACTGGTGAGAGGGAACGCAAGGGGAGAGCTGTGGGGCTTATTTCCTCTCCGTACCTTCCTGCTTGATCTCCTGCTTGATGGCAAGCATCCTATTCTGAGCACATGTACCTTCTGAAAAAATACAACCTAACAGTGTTCAACTCTACATGCTTCCTCAGGTCACAGGATTTTCTTCTATTTATTTATTTATTTATTTATTTATTGTCTTCTGATTTTTTTTTTTTTTTAACTTCATTCATGTCAGATTTCATGCTGCAAGTCTGAGAGAGAGGAATTCATTTATAAAGTAATGGAATGTGAAAATCTTACCTCTTTCCTCAATTCCAGGCTCCGGGTTTGAAGTCAAAAACAAAATATGAACAGAAAATATAGTCAGACAAATATGAGATTTTCCACAAAATACTGAAACCCTGCTTGACTTCATCATTATTTTCAGCAAAATGACTTATTACATCCTTTTTTCCTTCATGTTCAGCCTGTGTTAATTTTTCAAAGGTAGAACTTCTTGCTTCACTGGTGCACATACATGTACGTTTTAATTCTCATTCTTGCTGCAAAACGTGGTCGTGGAGAAAGAAAAACCTCCCTCCTCCAGATTTTTCATGGGAAAACATTTGAATTGCAGAATTATTAGTGAATGCGTAAGAACCCATCTCCTTGCATTCTACTACTGAGTTTCAAAAGTTGGCTGTGACACATGTATTGTTGATATTTTTTACAACTGTTACAAAAAGTATGTAGTGGAATCCTCCAAACTGCCTTTGTGCAAAGCCCTTTCTATGTTACAAACCTGGATAACTCTACGTTAGCTGACTTTGGCAGGAGTTAAACGTTCAAGAAGTAATGTTCAAATTAACTTTTCTTTATCTGTAACAGCAAGAACAATATTATAGCCCCGCAAATGACACAACAGCAAAAAATGTTTACACGAACTAATAAACAGAAGAAACTACTCAGTTAAAGCACAACTTTTCAGATGTTTTAGAGGACTAGAAACAATAAAAATGTCTGTGGAAATATGGTCCATAATATCCTTGAAAAATCCATACAGCTGAGTCCAATTTCTGTTATTGAATCCAGTCCCAAAAGAAGTGGTAAAGTTGAACTATTCATCCTTAAGTTATTTTAATGCAGTGTGCCTATAAGCTTAGTTTTATTAACAGAGTAGGTTTGTGATTCTGAAGACAATAAGTCACAGCGTAAGTCCACAAAAGACTTGTTTTCAAGCTAACGATGGGAAGCGACAGCAGATCCGTGCATTTTCTCTCTGCTTTTTTTTCTTTTCTTATTTTAATCCCTTTAAAAAATACATGAGAATATTAAGCATGAACATTTTAAATGCCTACGTGAATCAGTGGGAAATACAACTTCAGTCATCTTTTTCCATTTGCTTTCATGACTACACTGCTGCTAGAAAACTATTATGAAAAGGAAATAATTTTGATGCAGTAAAAATATTAGTATGTGAAACATACTCTTAAAATATGACAAATAGCTCATTAGTGGTGAGAAAAAAACAATTTCTAATATCATCTTATTGTGAAATAGCCATTTTTGAATTTAGAGAGAAAAAAAAAGTGCATGCCAGCTCTAAAATCCAAAATCTAAAATGCACAGATGGAATACAAGCCTTTTTAGTTAAGTAATTGCCAGAAGAATTTCTGTTTGGAAAGTGTCATCTTTTTAGCTGAAAATTGTTACCATGAGTATCCACCATAGATGCAGTGAATGAAGTCCAGTGGAGAATAATTGTATGGTCATTCAGTTAATTGCTTTATTGTAAAAAATATGCATAAAAGCACAAAATTGAAATATTGCAGCCATTATTTATATGATAACCACATATCCAAATGCCTGAATTTGAAAGCTAAATAAATTAAATGCACTTTTTAGAAATTGACCTATTTTTTTATAGTAAAATACATGAGATTTCTGGAATCATATCATGTTGCAGAGGTCTGAACTCCAGTGCATCTGGAGCCCCAGAGCACACCACGGTCATGTCTCCAATACGTAATGGTATATGAGAAGGAAGGCTATTTATTGTTCTAAGCTGAAGCTGGAGGTTTCACGGATTTTCTTGCAGAAATTTGCTACGAGGCACTCCTCCATCTCCAGCTCTGTTCCATAGCTTCTTTCCCAGTCTGTGATTCCAGATGCAGCTGGTTAGTAGACTGCAGGTCAGGCAATTGCATTTGATGTGTGGAGGTCAGATGTTAGACCCATATGTAAAGGCGGAGAGAGAGAAAAAAATAGCACTTCATTGGAAATTTGTGAGGCCCTACCACAGTAAAAGTAAGATGTGTTGGGAATCCAATAGTGCAAAATGTGTGAGACCTGATATTTCCTTATGTATGTAATTTCCACATTTTTGAAAAATAAGTTATGCTTTGACAAATTCTTACCTTTTACAATCATCAGTAATAATCCAGCATATTTTTATACACCTCGTTGACTGAACTGGATGTTCAATACATCGGGTAGAACTGGATGGAGGAGCGGGAATGTGCTGGCTGCTGGCAACCCAACTTCCCTTCGTCTCACCTCAGCTGCTGAAGCCATTGGATGTTTCTGGAACAGCATCTACAGATGTAAAGATTTCTTGTCCATTATCAGACAGACATTGTAGCTGGCCTAGGCTGATGATGGGAAAGTAGATTCCTGGTATTTAGAGCACTCTCAAGTGAAATGTGGTGTGTGTATATTGCAGAGAGGAGGAGGAAACCACATTTCTGCCAAAATCAGAGCCAGGATTTCTCCATATCCTGAGATGTAGCTATCAGCTTGCAGTGTAATGTTGTCAATGCCCAGATCCAAGGAAAACAATGTGTTTATATGATACATTTTGTTTTGAATATGTGGCATCACGTAGATCTAAAAAATTACATATCAAGCATATTTACCTTTTTATATATGTTAATAATCAATGAATCAGTACATAAATGTCTGTGAGCTGACTTTAAGAGAATATGGTTGCCTGTATCCATGAATATAAACACAATGGGAAATGTAATAGATTAATCACGAGGAGATTAGGTTTTCTATTAATTCATTTAAGATTTAAGCTTGCAACTGCTGTTATGCTCTGTGTCTCCTATGTGCATCTCTTGAAAAATGAGAATAATCTTGACATAAAACAAAAAAGAATATTCTTTAATTAACTATTCATAGTTTATTGTCATATATAAAGGGAAAGATATAGACCTCTGTAATTTGAGAAAAAGTTCTAATTTTTTCTTTGTAATTTATCATGATATAAGTCTTTACACTGGAAGATAATTAGGTGTAATGATATTCCAACCAGTGCAGTCAAGGTAACACCCTGAAAAAGAATGAGGACTATTGTAAGCTGCTCAAACCACACTCATAGCATAACTTGAAGTGCTTCCACATTTTTACACCTGCCTGAAGTATATCATGAGTGACTAGTGGTCACAGAATCACAGAATTTTAGGGATTGGAAGGGACCTCTAGAGATCAACCAATCCAATCCCCTGCTAAAGGAGGTTCCAAATAGCAGATTACACAGGAAAAGATCCGGGTGAGTGTTGAATATCTACAGAGAAGGAAACTCTACAACCTCTCTGAGCAGCCTGTTCCGCTTCTCTGTTACCTTCACAGTAAAGTTTTTCCTTGTGTTTTGTATGGATCTTCCTACGTTTCAGTTTGTACCCAAGTGTCCCTTGTTCAGTCACAGGCCACCACTGAAAGGATGGCTGGTGAATTTACTAAGAGGCACCTGGCCAAATGTGTTTGATTGGAATTTACCTTGAGAAGCAAAGATCATGTGTTTGACATGATTACACACAAACACAGATAAACAGAAAACCTTTGAAATGCATGAGAAATTATAATGATAGCCCATGGTTAAAAATAGATAACACTGAAAAATGAACACATATTTATATATAAGCTACAGATGTAACTGGAAATGAGATCCCTAGTTAAAGATGTGCAGCATTTTCTTATGTAAGATTCTGGTGTGTTTCTTATTGTTAGATGTAATCATTCAGACAAGAATTTTTATGACTGATGGCTGCCTCACACTGCGTGTCTTGCTTTTATATTAAAAAAAAGTTCAGCAAAGCAGTTTAACTGTTTCCAGGAATGAAGATAGGAAAGAAATGATTTGGTTTGCTAATGTTAAAAATCTGTGTGACATTATTGTATAATCTGCTTCACAGTAAATGAAATAAATTTATGAAAGAGGGTACCTTGAGGCCAGAAAGAGATGCATTATGCTTTGCCGAAGAAAATACACATTGGTTTGGTAGAGTTATCATTGGGTATACCTGCTGTAATATTTTGTTGTTTAATTCTTCGTGGATTTCATCTTTACTGTGCATGTACAAGGCTGACAATCTCCATGCAGTGAAACATGTAATTCCCTAGAATTGTTCCTCTAGAATGAAGGCAAGAAGACTGTCTTTTGTGTGCTTTCATTCCTTCTTTCTTACTGTCCACATTGCTACAGGGCAGCTTGTAGAGGGATAAGTTAATCATACTTGAATAAAAGTATAGGAGCAGAGATGGGAAAGGAGAAAGCATCTGCAGGACTTAGAGTTGGAAAGGGGTGATAACAGACTCAGAAGGAGACTGCAGAAAAGGTCTGGCAAATGAAACAAAAGAAAATAGGAAGAAAGATGAAAACAGCTTGTGAAGGGGGAAAGAAAGAGCTAGGATCAGAAAGATTACAAAAGCTCTTTAGCCATTAAAGCACATCCTCTCCCGGGACATAGGATAGTGCTCAGGGTTTTGGTTTATCAACATTCTTTTGCTATTTCCTAAATAGGTAGGACATCACTGGCATAATAAAACTCTTATTTCCCGTAGCAGTGGATCCATAACTCCCATTAACTGTACTCTTGTCTCAGGTGATAAACTTCTGCTTGGAATTCAAATTCCAGCACCATTGTTCACAGTGCGAGAATTGGAAAGATTTCATGTGATTAACATTTTTGTCAGACTAAGAAACAAAGAAGCGATTGTGTTCATTTCTTTATAGGCCCTACTTCATCCCACTTTATTGTCTGCCGGATAGACAGTTCTCTGTGAATGAGGAACTGCTTCAAAAATTAGCCTTTGCTTACACATTTCCTAATTTAAAATGTTTGGCCCTGCAGCCAGAATGTTTTGTTTAAGAATAGTTCTTGAATGCAGTAAGTGATAGAGGAAAATGACATGATCAGGCATTTTGATTCTCATCAGGCATGCCATGTGTGTTTATAAGTGTGTGTGCATTTGTGCACATGGACAAGCATTACATACATGTGTATGTGTTATGTATTCTCACTTTTCAAATATCCTTTGTGAACTGAAGATAGAACAAAAAGAAGCAGAGAGTTAGATAATCCAATAAACAACTTTGGTGAAGTAACTTACCTTATTTGAATGAGAACCACCAAATCCAACATGAGAATTTGTAACAGTGATGTTGTTCAGATGTGAGAGTTTCAAGGATTGCAACTATTGGCTGGAGATATTTAGAGACTTTCTGCTTCTTCCACCAGTGTTAGTGCCACAATATGCTGTAACTAACTGATTGCAGCAAGGCTCCATGCTAAATTTATGTATACAGAGCTTCCATATCAATCAAAAAATGTATGCAGATAGTTAGTGTCAATGCAGGCACTGAGCCATTTGTAAGTTTAAAGTTACTGGTTTACATTAACATTTGAAGTATTTGAGTCTTGGTTATTTTGTTGTTTTCCTTAATGTGAAAGGGATATGGACAAGCCAGGCCTGAACTGCCAGATGTGTTAGTCCCGCCAAAGCATTTGTAGTGTATCTAATGCTTTCCTTCAGCCAGTTGGTCAGTCAGTCAGTGATTCTCTCCCCCTAGATTACTCCTCAGGAAGAAAACAAACTTAAGAATTTAACAGCAGAAGTGGAAAATAAGAGAGAACACACTTTTCTCTTGCTTCTTTTCTACTACTCTAGAGAAATAAGACATGATGTAATGTATATAAAGTAACAAGCATCTAACTCTTGGTGCCATCCAAGACATAAGGATTTAGAACAATATCTATTTGTGGGAAATCAAATGAAGGAAAATGTTACACTCTCAGTTCACAGTTCAATGAAAATTTATAATCACACCACAGCAAGAATTCAGATATCTTGTTTCCATGTATATGTTATACGTATCAGTTTTTCCTGGTACTTTACAGAGGTGCACACAGACACACAGTTCTTTGTTGTGTGATGGAGGTCATTACTTAGAAACATCTGCAGGAAAGGCTCATCTTAGATGCATTATTTCACAATCTTTGGTAATCTTTGATTAGTAGTTATATTACTGAAGAAGTTGTTTCAGATTTTTATTATTATTATTATTATTATTATTATTTTTGCAATAGTCGAGTGATAAGGAAATTATACTATGCTATATAAAATCATTCATCAAATATGGATAACTTTGCTATCAGATTAGAAGACTATTTTAATCTAAGAACAATGCAGTTTTCATTAAGGCAGTTCAAAATAGTTTTAGCAGATCTAAGCTTCATACTTTCTCTGGCTTTACAGTTTAAAAATTCTCCTTTTGACGTTCTCATTTCTTGTCAGTAGCTCTGCATTGCTCCTCTTTTGCACTATACAGTAAAGTTTCATATGTTCCTAAAAGTGATAAAATATTGCTTGGATACAAGAAAGGTTGAGGAACTAAGCAAGGAAAATTTAGGGATAGCTCCTCTGCTGTATAGACTGACTCCACATGCTCATGACCTCAACAGCCTGTACCTTCTAAGTGGGGTCTGAAGTAAGTCAAGGGAGTTCTGTTTTGTTACATCTTGTTGTTTGGCAGCACATTACATCTGGAGATGTAGTATACAAAGGTTAAGCTGGATATGTTTTTCTTCTCTCTGAAGTCATAGGAAAAGAGTAGCATTAGGCTGAAGCTTTATGTTGGTAATACTCCATTTGGTACCATTAAAAACAATGAAAAATGGACACAGAAAATGCAACTGAGTAATGTTTTCTTTTAGCTATGCCTCAGAATATCCATTTGGACAGACCTGTTTCCAAGAGGATCTCAGTTTTATTTTCCCAAATTTAAGGAACTTGTGTCCTACCCCTCTTTCTACAGGCAAAGCAGCTGGGGAAGAAATGGAGTAGATCTGGTGAACAGGGTCAGATCTGAAAGCCAGGCTTGCAGATTCTGCTCCAAGTGGAGGGATGTGGCAGTGGTGGCTACATCATCTGTGTTCAGTAGTGTCAAGCTCAGCTTGAGGGCATACATACGACAAGTCACTGTCTCAGGCAGCTGATGTTTTTTTTGTTGATGTTGTTGGTTTTTTTTTTTTTTTGTTGTGGTTTATTTTGAATTTTACTCTAAGTTAGATTAAAAATAATTAAAAAGACAATATGTCATGAGGATCTATTAAATTTTTTTTTTGAAAATTTTTAGACTTTATAGGTTTCTCCTTGTACAAATTGATAGTGTTTTGCATAATGTATTTTTGGAGGTAGAAATTAGTTTTTTGTGGTTGTTTAGATTATATTGTTGTGATATTCCCATAGAGGCAAAAAATTAAAATCAACAGGAACTGAGCAATATTTAAAACAAACAAACAAACACAGAACAGTTATAAAATACATTTTAAATGTCATCAAAATCCTGGAAGCCTTGAGAAATACAAAAGGAAAAAAAAATGATTCAACTAGATGCAGCATTTTGTGCTTTCCCTCTGGAATTTATTAACACATACTTCGGTGCTATTTTTACAATCTGTTTAGCTAATGATAGAACAGGACTCTTCACTACTTCAGACTAAGCAATAAGATCCTACCAAATCCAAGGACATAAAGCGCAGTAGGTAGATGTGACACTTCTTCAGACTTCTGCTAATAGATTAAAGTCAAGTGGGTTGCATAGGTTTGCAGTCTTTAACAAAAGTCAGCTGAAATTGTCAGAAAATATCCCTTCTGTTTAATTGTGATATGGATGAAGTTGTAAATGGGGGTAGGTTTTTCTGGTTAAAAATGTTTGATAAGAATTTATGCTGTGACTACTCAGCATAGTAGTCTTTTCTAGGCTGAAGAAGGTGAGGCTAATGTCTCCAGAATTTCACCTATTCACAACTCAACAAAATGAACCCATTTAACTTGTCAGTGACAGGTAAAAACATCTATGGATGTTAGTTTTGTTTTTTTTTTTTTTTTTTTTTAAGAATATTTAACTAAGAGTTTTATGAGTGCTTTTAAGCAATAAGGTCAAAATGATTATTCAGTATAAAGTTTGGTACAATGAAATTGCGCCATGTGACTGGATGTACAAATAACCTGACAGTGCTTTTTGGGGTTTTTACTGAACTAAGTTTACCCCATTTTGTTTATTTATTTACTACTATTTTATTATTATTTAATTTAATTTAATTTTACTTTATTTTTTGTTCATTTTGTTGTTTTCTTTTTTTTTTTTCTTTTCTTTTTTTTTTTTTTTTCTTCTTTTTTTTTTCCATTCTGCAAAGGAATGGCAAGTTTACTTTGATTATTTAGCCAAAAATATTTACTTCATGAAGTACATTATGATTTGATTACAACTAAGAGGAAGGGTGAATTCCCAGAAAGTTAATATTTCTTGTTAAGCAAATCTGGAATATAGATCAACTGCAAGTACCAAACATGATGAAAGTGAATCTGGAATTTCTTACGTCTCCTCTGGTAAAACATAAACAGATGCAAAATGTCCAACATCATATTTCTGGTCACTTTTTGATGCTTGTTGTTATACCTAAACCTAAATATGCTTACTGTATTTGGAGAACTTTACAGTATGCAGCTTCAAGTTTTTGTTGTGAAGAGCTTAATCTAACCTACGGTGTCTCTGTAGTTACAATCCTTTGAGCTTTATATTCATTACAGTGGAGCACTAAGAAGGTCCTGACAGCAAAATATATTCACTTAGCTTATTTATTTAACTTAATCACTTCTATGTATTTGGTTGATGTGAGACATCCAAAATAAATCAATTAAATTGTACCTCGATTTAGTGTCCTTCAGGGGTCTTGAAACAACAACAACAGCAACAAAAATAGAACCCTCTAAAAGCTTATTCCATAAATTTCACTTTTGAATAAGTTTTCCTAAGTTTACTGAAAAGCTAAATCTCACTCAGAGAGTCGTCTTACTTTCAGGACAATCATCTTTCAGCAAATCCACAGAGGAATGTTAGTCTTATTTCATTTAATCACCAAATCCTAACAACTAAGTATTCACTTCATTAAAGGCACTCAGAAATTCTGACCAGCTGTTTCCTGCTGCTTGGCTGAGGACAAGGTGGAGAAAGACAAGCAACCCAATCCTCAGCAACCCTCAGTTGTGTTCAACGTGATTCTGCCACATAATTACACTTTCATGATTTTATTCATACACTAGAACCCAAGATGGGTTCTGTGACGTAGGGATTTTAATTCTGACATGTTTGAATTTCGTGATGCATACATGAAAATTTCCAGAGATTTTGGTAATCATACTAAGTCCTTGGAGCACTCTCTTTCTCTCTCCTTTTAAAAAGAATTTTAAATTGCAGTTGTCAAAAAGATTAAAAAGGAAGCTATAGTTAACATGCTGGTTGTATATACAAATGATAGATTGGCTACTTGCTTCATTCCTGGAAACTGTTTTCTTTTCTGGTTCAAATACGGAATTCTGGAGAATTAAGGACTCTCTCAGAAATCAAGGTGTTTTTAAAGCTGGTAGTAATCTTCATGCACTGAAGGTAAAAAGAAAAAATAGTGATTACAAGTGAAGAGTGACTAGAAAAATACATCTATTTGATAACATGAACTGGCAGACCTGGTGTCTGTGAAAGTAAGTGTTAAGAATTCAAAATATAAATCCATATTGCAAGTAGATGTAAATCAGTAGAGTTATATGGACTTCAGCTAAGCTCTGCTTATTTATTCAGCTGGGTCTGGCTGTTGGGTGCTGCAAAAGTGGTAAAGTTGTCTGATTCTGTCGTAATTCAGAAAACCTCCTGGAAAATTGTTGTGCATATCTCTGGAAACAGAATTTAGCATTCCATACAGCTTGTAGAAAAAATCAGGCAGTTTCAAATGGGATCACAACCACTTTCTGTCCACCAGCACAGGAAGTCCTGAGCAGGGTGGTGTAAAATCCTGGCTCACCCAGGAGTGCAAGCAGCCCAGCCCATGTGCCTGCATCCTCTTCTGCATCACAGGTTTGTTCTGTCTCTCTGGTATAAAGTTGCTGCCAATTCTCTTTGAAAGAATGAACAAGGACCTTTTTTTCTTTTTTTCTTTTTTTTTTTTTTTTTTTCAGTAAAGCATGTGATTTTTTTTGAAAATTTTGGTAATTTTCATCTGTCCTCTCCTTTTCCAGCATCTCCTTTTCCAGCACAGTCCCCTAACCTTTGAACTAAGAGAGTGCCTTGTGGTGAGCTGTATACCCTATTACCACTACGTAGGTTAACTAAACAACAAATGAAATGCATTAATTTCCCCTTGTCCCGGCATTTTGAAGTCAAGGAGAAACTTCTCACAGTGCTGTTGGCAGCATGATTTTATTAGTGCTCATTGTTATATTTTGAGGCTTGTGATCTGAGCCAGGGAGCTCTGCCAGAGAAGTCTCACTTAAGAGGTAAAGAATACCAAATTCTTACTGGACAGCATCTCATGGGGATCCATGCTTAGACTGAGACTTACTTCAAGTTGGCAAGGAAAATTCCTAGTTCTTCATCCCAGCTTGAACTAGAGCAAATCTGAGTTTATACAGAGGACTGTAAGATTCCCATTGCTTTCAGGGCTGAGAAGAAACTGAGGAAATATATTTGGATACAGATTTTGGACTTAAATTTGTCCTATTTTCCAACTCAGACATTGTATTCCTAATTGGTTTGCTTCTCTAACCATTTACTCTCAGGTGGTCTCCAACTTGTGACTGTATGTTGGCTGAGAAGTTGTTGTCACTGAGCAAGAATGCTCTACTCAGCTTACGTGACCAGTTACGGCTCCAGGTAAGGAGCTTAGAAAATAGCATACTGATTTATTCCTGACACAGTTTGCAAATTATGCATCATGATCTCCTTTTTAGCTTTCCATAAAAAATACTTGAGTTTGCTTTTGTTTTGATTGTAGTTTTGAAGAAAGATTCTCTGTTATTCAAATAATACTCACTTTTAATTTAATTTTCTGTGTTATATGGTGGAGACAGAAATTGTAGTATACTGCTTTCATGGAAATGTGTAAGTAAGACTAAGAAAGAGGAAAGGAGCTAGGGGGTAGTCTGACACTACTGAATAGTCATCTGCTTGTCATGGTTCCTGAGTTTATACTTAGTTGTTTGCAATAAAGATGAGCATCACCAGGAAGAAAAATAATATTTGCTCAGTGTTTCTTTTCTCCTTCAAATCCCACTGTAACACTAGTTTTACCTATTGGTGCTGTTCATTTAATCAGTAACTTCATCTCAATGGGCTTTCATGCCCTGAAGAGATATAGAGGCTTACAAGGACTAGATGGTGTAGAGATATGAAACTGGGAGACTTGCTGACTATGTAGTTGATCCAGAAAACTGCAAAACTGTCACCTGCAGTTTGTTAAAGTGTAGCTTTTGTCAAAACTGTATACTTTTGCCCTACTTTCCCAACAGGAAAGATAAAAATGCAGAAGTTTGGGATGTTTTTACTTTTTGAGTCTTTCAGATTTTCTGAAGATAATTTCTCATCCAACAAGAATTTTAATGATCGTGAATAAAATTACTAGTTTTTCCACTAGATCCCTGAAAGATTGGAAGGAAGTTAAAGAGCCTTCAGCATGGTGAGTACATTTTCAGGGGAGAGAGAATGGTTAGATATCCAGGCCGATACCTACTAAAGTCAGTACGTTATTCCAAAACCTAGCCTTGAGTATGGGAGAGTTAAAAGAGTGTTTAATATTATACTAGCGAGTGCCATGCTAAGCCTGTGATATTATAGGCTGTTGAGGTTACAATGTCCAAAAAGTGAGGATTTGCAACACAAAGTATAAGTTGACATTATTAACCAAGTAATTCCTCCAAAAACTTTGTTTCTAAAATGTGGATGGGAAAGGTAAACAGCATCTATGCGACTTTCAGATCTCTGCTAAATTTCTGAGCTTCGACTAAGCAGCATCTTAGCAAGGGAGGAGGCAACTTGTGGTGCACAGAGCAGGACTGTGGAAGCTCCATTTAAAAAGTGCAAATCCCCATGGATTTGCGTCCAGTGTTTGATCTTACTGGAAGACATCAAAGTCTGAGATAATCACTCTGAGATACTTTTACAGTCAGTAGTGGGACAAACTAGGTCCCTAGAGCCTTAGCTAGAGGCCTGACGACTTAGGGCATGTAGCTACACGGATGCACAAAGAAGCACTTTATGCACAGATGCTGTTTTGTAGGAGAACTTGCAAGCACAGAAAAAGCTACATAACCTTTTGCAGACTACTTCTATCCTGAAGTGCAGGGATCTCTGAGGTAGGTCAAATTCCCTTCTCGTTCACTCCATTATTCGTCGTAAGTCTCCCACTTGTAACAAAGGTAGAAGATATGGATGTCATTAAAGTCAGTAATGATTCAGTATGCTCAGACTGCTTGAAACCTGGCAGATGTCAGATTTTATGATAAGAAGGCCAGAATAACAGGATAGTTACCAGAACTCTTAACAACGGTGGCAAAATAAAAATAATAAAAAAAGAATTCTTAAGACAAAAACTTGCCTTTTCAAGATTAATTTAGTAGAGGAGAGTTTTGCTTTTCTTAGTTGACTTCAGTTTATTCTTTTAAATTTGGCTTTGATAACAAAGTGAAAGCAAAGAAAACCAAGCCAAAAATCCAAAAAAACCCTCCTCCCCAGGTATCTTTGATATATGCCAAGCTGTTGAATCACTCACTGTTTGTTCCTCCAAGTGAAGGAAGGCAGTCCTGCTCAGCTGATGGGTGAGTCAAACTCAGTGGGTGCAAAAAAGCTTGTAGAAGCCTGTGCAGGATAACTGCCTTTTACCACTCTTGTCGCCATGCCACTCACTCACTGCATGGAATGATCTATTGCTGCTGCTGTTGCTGACACAATCTTTTTTTTTGTCCTCCCCACATGCTTTTCCTGCCCAACGGCATCTGTTTTTGTTCAAAGAGGCCTATGCCTTCCCTCACCTTAGTGCTCCATTGCTGTCTCTTTCTGGCAAAGAACTCAAAAGATTTGGCCGGAAGGTTGCACTCAATCAATCCTGCCTTTGGGGTGTCCTAGAAGTGCTTTCTTGGATCACCATCTCTTCCTCTTTCCACACTCCAGTTCTCTGCATAGGAGGTACTTGAACATATGTACATTGTTGATCCAAGCCATATGTCCAACCCATTACACCTGGGCCTTCCATGTGGATTCACTGCAGGAATTCATCACTGGTCAGCTTAGTGTAGCATCTGACTCAGAGCACGACACATAGGTGCCTCTGGTGGAATTTCTCCAGCTGGCAGATGTGCTATTTATACTATGTCAAAATCTTGCATTTGTTCAGCGCAACAGCCTTGTACAATTCCAGTCTGCATTCTAGTCTGACCTGACACTGATTCTGCATTTGCTTAGTAAACCTGGCAAAAAACTCCCCTAATTTTATGAATGCAGGAAACTAGCTCTTATCAACACTGGCACAGTCATTTGAAATTATTTGAAGTTAAGTGAACTTATGTGCCATAAACAGCTCAGTATTATTGTATTTAAAGGAAGGGACAGCATGCTCTTCTCCACGTTTATTGACACACCATCTCATTTTTCCCCAAATTTATGATTAGTTTGAAATTGTATGATTGTTATTATTGTGGAAGTAGCATATTTGTTGGTTAAGATCTGAAGAACTTGAATGATGCAAGCCAGTGTTATCGAATGAATAAAAACTAGTGCTCTGGTGTAACCTGTACAGTTACCTGAGGTGTGCAGTCCTCCAGCATCTGAAAAGTGAATTTGTATGCTCTACACCTCAGAATTAAATAACATTTTCACAGTTAAATACATGAAACACAACTGAGAACAAGAAAGAAGGAAAGAAGGAAATTCAATGAGAAAATGGGTGTGAGTAGGATAAATGGGCAATGAACACATTAGGGAAGATGTTGAGGTAAAAAACTAAAGAAAAAAGCCTGTCACTGTTACCTTTATCAAGGGAGAATATGCAACTATATAAAAAAATGCAAAACACTATATAAGCAAGAAAACGCACTCATAAGATATCTAGCTGAAACTGAAGTGAACTTTGGTTCTGGATGCAAAGGTGATAACAGCCTCTCCAAAATATTCTACTGAAGGAAGTGTTGCTGTACATAAAACATTGCTTTGAAAAGATAAATTAGTTCATGACCTGGTATAACACTGAAAAAATAAGTGGCAGAAATCAGTTTAATTTTTTTCTCCTAAAAATAGGATCTGAGTTCTGTACATTCGCTTTAACACCAAAGGCTCTACAGCGCTAAGCCTCTGTCCTATAATATTTTTGATGCCAACTTTTCATGTTACATTTATTAGTTGAATGCCAGATTCATCACGATGTTAATTCAGCTTTACAGCTGTGTATCTAATAGGATCAGGTCATCAAATCTGGATGAAGAAGTGGATCGGTGGGCTGTAGTTTGAATCTTTTATTTATTTTTAATTATCACATTAGCACAAGTCTGTAAGGCTTTGCAGTTCAAGAAGGCCTTGTAGTTATGTGGAGTTCAGACTATGGATATGCTGAAAAACAGCTGGTATAATAGCTCTTCATGTGTTTCCTTATCAGCAAAATATTTGGAGTACCATAATGATAAACAAATGCAAAGCATTTGTCTTGGTCTCATTTGTTTTAAATGATTGACAAGATAACACCACATTATAAAAAAAACAAACTGAAGATTTAGAATAAGTAATTATAATCTCCCAACAGGAGTTCCAGGGTCTTTTATGAAGCAACCATGTTCTTGGATTACAAGACACTGACAGAAGTCTTAGTACTGTAAGCTACATGAAAAAAGAAACTTCAAATTAGGAATGATAATTACACATAAGAGAGATTTTTTTCTGTGTCTTTTTCATCAAGAAATGCCAGGCTGGCCATTTAAAAGACGTGAAACAATGTTATCAGATTTTTTCCTACGTGAAATATTTTCACAGGAGAGAAAGATACTAACAGCATACAAGTACAGTTTCACAGTGTGCAAGACTTTACAACAGCAACCCTCTTTGAGAAGTAGAGGAGTGCTTTCTTCAGCAGCCTGCTTATAGAATTGTCCATTTCTACAGTAGTCTTATTTTTTATGAATGAAAAATCGTGATATATCAGAAGACATCTTTTCCAATTTCTCTTACAGATCTTAGGCAATCCTAACAGACGTTCAAATGCTCAAAACATAATTTTACACTACAATGTGAATGCACAGAAGGAAGTTTAAAATATCTTCATCAAACTATTCTGTATTCAAGAAATAATACTCATGATTCAGAAGAAATGAACAAAAACATTTATCTGAAGTGATGACTTGTCTTTTAGAGTTCTAAATCCATACAGAAACACATGGACAGGATTAAAAAAAAAAATTAAGAAAGCAATATCTCACTGATTATATTGTGATTGGCTAACAAAGCTACAAATTTCCTGTGAATTTAAGAGCAAAACTTTAGGCATCTGTGTTTATCAAGTGCTACTACCCTGTGGTAGATTGCAGTTCTATGTGCTTATAGAGACATCTGAAAGGATATGTGTCTGAAAATACAGCATTCTTATTTTGATTAGTGAAAAACTTCGTGACACTATCAGAAGTCTCAGACTGGATGCCATAACTCCCTAATTTAGTATGAAGATATAAGGCCAATTATGACACCCATTTTAATTTTGGAAATTAAATTAAGTAATTTATAATAATAAATTAAATAATAAATTACTTGAAATGATAAATTAATGTATGGATGTTGGTAGGTTTATTTGAATGAATGTTCAAAAGATAAAAGTTTGATTTGTGAATTGGAGACTTTGAATTAGTAACAGAAAACACAATTATGATTATGCAATTTAATATTACAGCAGTGAGATATGAACAGAAGAGAAATAACCTGTGTTGTGTACAAACCAAGTTCTGAGATACTACTTAATAAAATATAAACTGTATATGTGAAACTTTTCCATGAAAATTGTATAAGCTGTAATACTCCCATGCAACATGCAAAGATATCCACATCACCTTGGCTCATACTAGGACAATAAAACTCGTTGTTATTATTGAACTGAAAATATTAGACACACAATACTTTCTTCACCTTGGTTTGATGGTTTTTAAATTAAATTTAATACAGATTTAAGGACAGCTATACATAATGCAATGAATAATTCTAGGCTGTCATCGCCTCTGGTTATTTCAATTTGATTTCTTTTAAAATTAAGAGACAGAAAAGTATGGATATATTCCTTTAATAAGTAACAAGACAGAAAGGCCTCTTTTCAGAAAATGCATGGCATCACAGTGACAATTCTTTGCAAATATACTCTTCACAGTTACCTAAGTTCTTTGTCTTTACTGATGTCAATGGTTTACAGGCTGTTTCAGCCTGGTTTTGTGAATAGTAGGGCTGAGGGATCCACAGATCCGTACCTCCAGAAAGGGGAAACAGGGGACCCCAAATAATTAAAAACATCACCAACAATCTGAGGAGAAACAAACTAGTTTACTAAATATGGTATCTGAATGCAAGATAACACACTGTAATACAATATAATTAGAATTGAAGCTAATAAATCCAATATAATGGAGAAAGTATCTGAAAGCTGCAGGTCTTACACTAGTTTTGAGCCAATGTGTGCAGTCGGGATGAGCAGCAGGGAGGAGAGCCAGATGATTGAGAAGATTAATGTCAGGTGACACACTGAAGACTTATATCTGGTACCCCTGATCAGGAATGATAACAGAACAGCAAACAGTCTTCTAGGGAATGTAGTTCTTCTCTTCCAGATAGGTGCTTGGAACTGGAGCATTAACTCTTTAACTCCCAGTGTGCTACACGATTTTATGATGTAGAATACTGATAACCGAAAATCTAAAACCATGACAACTGTGAAGTGGGTGTAATTCTTCAGATGATGTAGCTTTCCTTACAGCAAAGCAGGAGAATGATGTGAAATTCATACAAAACACTGGTGGATAAGTATTTGGAAAACCTGAGGAGGATTGCTTCTTTGCTTTTTGTTTTTATTTTGAGGTAGAAAAGAAGTGGGTTTTGGGAAGGAGCTATCTGGTAACTTGTGAAAGTTATGGTCATGTTTCCTCCAGAAGGAGTTGTCTGAAGCTGAAGGCTGCTCAGGCCTTGTCCTGCTGAGCACAGTGAGGACTTTGTCCATTGTTGAAAAGGGTAGGGAGCAAACACAGAGCAGGATGTTGCAGGAGGCAGGAAGAAAGGCTGCTGGAGGACTCAGAATATTGTTTCCACAATTTTACAAAGGCAGTGCTCTAGAGCCAAGTCAGAAGGACAGCACTGATTTGCACGTAGGTAGGATTTTATCTTTATGTTCTATCTTGTCTTACTTTTGCATTTTAAATTTTATCTACTCTATATATAGAGTTTGTTATCATTTGTGTTTAAATACAGCTGTATTTTATGATTAAGTACAATTTCAAGTCCAAAGTTAAAAGACCTCTTGGTCTTAGAAAGGTATTTGCAATTTTACCTTGAATCTTCTGGTTGGAAAAATACTCTTAGAGTCCTAGTAGGAGCTCTGCTGTTTCGTAAACCAATGCCAGAATTATCCCAGCTTCTGAACTCTGCATTTTTGTTTTTCTCACAGACATAAAATAACTTATTTTTTGAAGATTTTTTTTAAATTTTCACTATTACGTTTGAAATATTTTACAGTTAAGTTGCATGACTTCCAGTTAATTTTTTCGAATTCTTCTACTCTTATTTCTTGACATCCTTCTTGAAAATGAATTCAAGCATAGGTCAAGTGTAGGTACTAAATATAATAATCAAATGAAATTGAATTCTGCTAATTTTCTTCTGGGAATATTTTCTGATATTTTCTTACACAAGAAACTGAACATTAAATTCTAAGGTAAAAGAAAAATACAACATTTTAAATAGGAATTTATTTGGCATAAATTTTTTTAAATGTGTCTACTACACCATCCTGTGTTTTTAAAATAGATGTTTGATAAAATGGTAATTCATTCAATTCCAAGTATTTCTTCCTACAGATGATTTGTTGCATATTTTACTTGTGGGTAATCAGGGTACTGGGATAACACCTGCTGAACTGCACCCTTTGTACAATATTTCACCCACAGGAGAAGTGTAATGTTTTAACTACATTTCACTGCTCAATGCTTTGTAATCCACACAAAAGTGGTAAAATGATTTAATTGCAAAATTTTATGATAGGTATTTTGTAATAACATAACCTCATTACTTTTGTAGTATATCCTGCAGAAAATTTGCAAATAGCATAATTAAAATAAATAAATTTTCCACTAAATTAGAGTGCATTCTGTGATGTAGAAAAGGCCCACGCCTCCACAGGTCAAATAAACAAGCTAGTATGGTTTCTGCAGATTTCTCTTTGTCCTTTGTACTTGGAAGATTGTGATTGCTCTCTCAGATACAAACCCTGTTACAATAATCTATCCCATTGTCACACTGAAATACAATCTTCACAGGATTTTGTGCATTAGTTTTTGCAGATATCTTTGAATTACTTATTAGGTGTGGTTCAAGAGAGTAGTTCCTGATCAGCTCAGCTACATTCCTTCTGCTATTTGGAGTTTAAGGCCTTGCTCTATAGTGAGCAGAGTGGAAGAGCCATATGTCTTTGGCTTTTTACAATGCATTAGTATTGTAGCTTGGCTTACCTGCATGTGTTACACTTTGGTGCAGGCAGAAGAGCTTAGCTTTTCCTATGGAGTGCTGTGGGATTTGATTATAGTTCAGTGATCATCATAAATACATTTCTGAACAAACTGAAGATTTCTGATAATAATGTTTGTTGGAGCAGTTCATAAGTGTTTACTTATACTTTAGAATAGAAGTGTGCCATTTAAATCGAGGTAACTAAATTGTGGAAGTAAAAATAGATCTAATTTATACTGCTAACAACTAGCATGTGAGTTTGTTGTCTCCTTTTCAGAAAATAGAATTATAGAATTGCAGAACACTCAAAGTTGTAAGGGACCTACCAAAATCATCACATTCAAATCTTGTTTCCACACAGAATCACCCAAAAATTGAACGGCATTTTTTAGAGTGTTGTGCAATGTCTTCCCTCAAATTACAAGTAGCAGTATCAAATGATGAAAGTGTTCTTGCAAACTCTGATACAGAGGAGGGACTTGTTCAAAGACAGCTGCCTCTGAATCTCCTAACAGCATCAAAAGGTCCTCATTAGAGAAAAAGCAAATGATGGCAAGCAAAGCAGTGGTTTTGCAAAGGATCTTTGTGCTGGGATACTTGCAATTACCTGATGAATATATTTCTAAGCTACCAAGATCCATCAACCACCCTGATATCCACAGTTTTACTACATAACTTTCAAACATACATTGCAGATCACTGGGGTTGTGACAGTTGGTCTGAATTATAAATGATTTCACCTTAGCTCACACATTTCGTTCAAGAACAAAGCCAAACCTAGCTTAAAAAATCTGCTTCCCAAAATTCCTAGAATTTAAGAACATTAATTGTGGCAAGATAGTTTTGAAAAAGCTTCGTTAAATGTCGTATGCATACTGACTTCTATGTATCTCCTCCATGTTCATTATTCAGACTATCTCTTCAGGCTGCATCAACACAATTTTTAGCTATTTTTTTTCTACAAGTGTTCACAATAAAGTACTGATAAGATTAATTTATTAAATAAGTTGTCATGATAGAGTTAGAAACAATCTAGCAAGAGTAGATGGTCCAATTAGGGTAAAGACACAAGACCATGTGTTGTGGCTGACCTGTCACTAACCTTTAATAACAAAAAGAAAAATGACTGCTATGAGCATTCTGTCAATTATTCAATCTCAGCACAATTCATAGATCAAATATACCAATACAACTGTTCACTGAAATATGCCAGATAGAAATCCAGTCAATAGTGATGATCTCCTTGTAGGTGATTCATTCTTAGAAAATTCTCAGAAAATTGCAAAATGTAGATACTCTTCATCTTGGAGAACTGTTCTGAGTAGTTTCCCATGTGTTTTTTTACTCTCAACTTGATCTTATTTATGACTACATTAAGCTATCTGAGAATAATGTGATATTGTCATCCTTAGAATAAACACTTTACTATGAGTTTCCATTTTTGTCACATTTCTTAGGAAAACTTCAATACTGAAATCCACATTTCCATTTCTTCTTCACGAGGTTATTTTTTAAAATACCAAATAGACAAAAAATAAATATTTCCCTTTCATTTTTAATTTAAACTCTGAAACTTTCTAGATCTTTTGCAAGATCAGAACCTTGTTAATAGGTAAAGAAAAATGAAAACATATGATCTTGCCTGTATCATCAAGAGATGTGAAGGAAAAAGAAAAATCACAGAATTCTGGAAAGGAAAAAGGAAAACTTCTCTGGAAGTATTTTGTTATACTGTTTTCAAGATAAAGAATAGAATCATTTGTAAAAGAAATGAGGAGAATGTTTAGTTACCATTCAGTGATTTGAGAGTTCCTTTACTAGCTGTGATTCCTGTGTATTCAATGTATTTCTCTAGTACAGGCTTCTCCGTGCTACTGCTGAACATATACAAGCTGTCAGCACTGATGTCATTCTGCAATAAGTCATCCCACCTTAATTATATTGCTTTAAGAAATATTACCTTCTTTTATTTGCTTTGAACCATCATCTTGCTGGCATCTTTGAAATCTCCATAGTTACTATGCCACAAGTGACATAGAACTGGACACCTCTGTCCACCTCTTCTACCCTACAGATGATTTTATGTTACCTCCCTTAGTTGTTTATTTTCCAAAATGAAGAAATTGAAGAGTTTCCCTAGATAATCATACTCTTGTCTTTTCTAACTTTCCTCAGAATCTTTTCCAAATCAACGACCTGCTTTTGGAGATGTGAAGACCAGGGTTTGTGCCATTCAAAAAGTGAGTCAGTCATCTGTTTACTGAATTTACAAATTCTTTGTTCTCTTGTCCTTCCCTTCTAATTCCTAATAGCCAATTTGCCTTTTTGATAGCATCAGTGCATGGAGTTGATATTTTCATGACATTTTCTGTCATAACCCCAACATTTCATACTTCAGTGAGAGTGTTTGGCTTAGGGTTCATTCTTCTATATAGAAAGATAAAACTTACCTTAGGCATCAGTCTAGGTTTAGCAAAACTGATTGTTATTTTTTGTTTTATTGCCCGGTCCCTGAATTTCATGAGATCCTCTTGTTCTTAAGAAATTATTTTCCAGACCTGAATAGAGTCATAAGAAGATTTATCAATTGGTCATCCTTCCAGGGACATAACTGCACTGCACTGGAGAACTCCTTTTATCATAAGAATTGACCATCTTTTCCTAACCTGTTTACAGCACAATAACACAGTACTTACACATGCTGTAACTCCTTTTATCCTATGACTATGTAGTTTCATTGAAAATATTTTGTACATTCATGGACAATATCTTTATCTTCCTTTACCTACATTCAGTTGTTGAACTCAGTGATGTATCACATGACTAATTTTAATATGCAAATAAGCATTGACCAGGTAAATGTTTTGTCTCCAAGTTTCTCTGGAAGAAAACTTAAAAATTCTGCCATATGAAAAAATATAATCACTGAAAAAAAAAAATTAGATCCTATTTCAAATGCTTCTCATCATGTCTATATAGGGTACAATAGCCTAAATTTAGTTGTTTAATAGCCAGTTATAGTAATAGGCTGTTTCCTCTCCTCTATGAATATTCTCTATGCTTAACTGTCTTATTTCTTATCCTTTTATTCAACTGCTTGAAAAAGTCTCAAATAGAAAGATTTGAGATTACTTTTTTGTCTAGCTATTAAGGAAAGAAAACATGAAACTGTACTGAATGCACTTCCTTAAGAAGAATGAGTAGAAAGAACATATTCATGTCATAAAAATGAAAATTCCAAACAGAGCAGAAAAAATGCAAGCTGAAATCTGTAAATGTTAGAGACAGCTGCACACTAGCAGTAGGGAGAAGAGCACTGTTAAGCAGAAGTGCAGCAAATGCTACTGAGTATATTCAAAGTTATAACTGGAGATAGATAATCATTCTGTAGGTCATCTCTCATTGACAATATCTAGAGAAAATCACAGGTTATTACAGTAATGTAACATGAGAATGCAGTCTTTTCCAAGATGACTATGACCAATTATGTTTTGCTTAACATTCAGCTGTTTTCTGTTTTGCTTCACTTAAGATACAACATCTGGAGGGTCTCATTAAATGAAGGTTAGATAACCTACTAATAAAGTATTTAATTAGGAATTTGCCAGTTGGAAAATTACTAAAGCTATTTTTTTTCTCTTGCTCACATTTATTAGTGAGAAAAGAAAAAACACAGCAGTTGCTGTAGTTTTTTTTTTTTTTTTTTTTGTAGTTTTTTTTTAATCTTTGAAAGAAACTTCTAAAACAACCTTACTGCTGTTTGAAATGACTAAGTAGCGAATCTATAGGTATAAGTTGAAACAGCACCTTAAATCAGCAGAACAGTTCACCTAGCTTCTTTCTGCTTTTCAGATTATTTTATCATTTTCTTATCCAATCTAGAAAATAAATAAATAAAAATCAGTGCACTGCTTTTACACTGCTCTTTTTAGACCAGTATAACTAGGGCAAACCTTTTCCCAACTTTTATATATGACCATCTGACATACAATGTTGCCCCGTCCTTGGACGTGTTTAAGGCCAGGTTGGACGGGGTCCTGGGCAACCTGATCTGAATGTGTATGTTTGGTGGCCCAGCTAGGCAGGGGGGTTGGAACTACATGATCCTTGAGGTCCCTTCCAACCCAGGTGATTCTGTGATTCTGTGATTCTGTGATTCTGTGAATGTTCTTTGACCTGTATTGGACCTGTAGTGCAGCAGCACCAGTCTGTTTTAACATGCATTTCAATCTTTTTATCATCAGTCTAGTATGAAATACCTCTTGTTATGACAAATCTATCTATTATGGTAACAATGCTGAAAGAGTACCAGTGCTGGGTATCTTCTGTGATGAATGCTTCTGTTCAGTATCAACAGGGTTGAGACCTTCTTAACACATTTCACTTGTGATCTTTTAAAGCTGTCAGGATGGAATGATTTTCAGTCACTTTGCTCCACAGTAGATTTAAAATCGTGTCCCAAAGGTGGTAGATTAATAGATTAAAATGGCAAAGTATTAATCTAATGCACTGTCCTGTCTCTTTACCCACAACTTATAGTATACCTGTCATATGAATATGGCAGTTCTCCAATGAAAGAAAGTACCAATATTTTGTTCTCAATAAAACATTTCACTTCTGGAGCATTTCTCATGCCAATGTTTTACTCTGTATGAAACAGAAAAGTTTAAAAAATCTCATTTCTGCTGAATTTAAGACCACATGAAAATTTGCTTTGACAAATTAAAAAAAAAAAAAATTTGCTTTGTACATATTCAATATGGATTAACCACATGTGATAAATCTTAGTTGGAGGAAATAATTTTTCTGGAAACATATGTTTATTATTATTATTATTATTTTGTATAACGCCGAGTCTCAAGGAGTAAAAAAATATTTTAATGCTGAACACTCTCATCCACTTCAAATTCTTCTCAACTGCTCAACTGTAAAAATGGTGGAACCAAACCATACTTTTATGAAATAAAACTTTTTGTTTTGATAAGCTACCAGGAAAATACCAGGTGCAGCACACCTGAAGCTTAATCCCTAATTCGAATTAAAAAAAAAAAAAGAAGAAGAAAAAAAGAAAATATTAAAAGAATTATTGAGCTGAACATGTAAGAAAATAAATGACAAACAGTCTGAGAAACAATTTTTAAAAGTATTAATTCATTTTCAAATATATTAGAATTAGAAAGCCTACTGGGGAATCTAAAGGGATAAGGCATAAAGAAGAGCTTGGAGAAGCTAATTTTACAGTAGATTTATCTTCTTCAATTTTTCTGCTTTGTTTATAATGAAAGCTTGGGGAGGTTCAAAAAGTAAGTCTTCTGTTGGGGTGTAATGCACTGGATTTGTCTCAAAATAAAAATATCCATAAAGGGATCTGAGGGATAAATCAATAAACTGAACACTAAAAGCTGCCAAAAACAGCTATTAGCCTACTTCCAGATACTGTAAACTCCCTAGGATGAAATAGCTTAAAAATGAATTATAGGATATAACCTCCCTTGCAGATGAGCCCTAATATACTGTTTTTTAGGGGGTCATTCAGAGACTAATGTAAGTCTGTAAACTATGTAGGTCACCAGAAAAATGGTAGAAGCTACACTAAAGGATAGAATTAGATGTGTGAATAAATGTAAATTAATACATTTATTAGACATATATATATATAATAATTAATACAATGTGCTAAGACATGATCTTGGGAGTGTGTAAGTATGTGTGTGTGTGTTGCAGAACTCTGGCTATGACCATCCAACCAATTCCTTACTCACTGAATAGTCCAGCCTTAAAATCCACATTTCTACAATTTAGAAATAAGGATATGGTGTGGGATTATGTCAAAAGCCTTGTACAAGTCCAGATAAACGACATCAGTTTTTGTCCACTAATGACATTACTCCACCATAGAAGGCCACCAGACACTGTCAGGCATGATTTGCTCCTCATATAGCTGTTCTGGCTGTCTGGGATCACCTCCTCATCTTGCGCGTGTCCTAATATCTCTTCCAGGAGTATCTGCTCCATAATTTTACCAGGAACGGTTGTGAAGTTCATAGGCCTGTAGTTCCCCAGGTCTTCCATTCTACCTTTCTTTTAAATGGGAATTATTCTTTTCTTTTTCCAGTCACTGGGCACTTCACCAGAAGACAGTCAGGACTTCTTGATCAAGTACGATGGAGAATGGGTTGGCAGTCATAACAGCCATTGCTTTCAGGACCCTGGGATACATATAGACACGCACATATTTGCATGAGGTGATCTCTTACTTGTGCTTAGTGGGAGGAATTTCACTACCATAAACCCTGCCTAAAAGTTTAGGATTCCCTTCCAACTGAACTATTGCATTTTATTTAATAGACATGCTGTTCACTGTACTAACAAATGATTTTAAAAGAAAGTGAGCACTCAGGGGAAAAAGTTCACAGATAAATCTAAAATAGAATTGCTCAGGTTGGAAAAGACCTTAAAGATCATCAAGTCCCAAATGGTATGCATTGGGGGAAAAACACTCATAATTAGTAGTTTCATTAAAATTATGCTCAACACTGCTTAAAAGAGAAAATGAAATAAGAAACACAAGAACAGAGAACAAAATAGAAGATGTTACTGTTTTGGCATATAAATCCATTATCTACATAATGAATATTAGATGTAGTTCTGTTTTCTTCACTTCGAAAAGAGCACAGCAGATATTGGAGATTTAAAAGACAGTGCAATTTTTTTTGTATACGAGATGGATTAGGAAAGTTGTGACACAAGCCTATAGCTTCCTGATAGAAAGATGAGAAAAGATAGCACTGTTAGCACTGTTTCTTCCATGGTAAGAACTTCAAAACAATCAAATGAAATGGGTTGTTGGCAGGTCTCAAACAAAGAAGGCAGAATTTCTTATAATGCATGACTAGGTGTGGAAGCCATAACCAAAAGGATGTATTTAGTGTTAGAATGTCACTTGAGATAAAACGTGATTGGACAAACCCATTGAATAAAATAGGTATGAAAATGCTGTTTCTGTCTCATAAGTTTCAGTTGTCACTGAGGGATAACAGATTATCCAGCAGAAACATCAGCACAAGTTTGTCCTGTTTCCTAGCAGTTCCTGAGGCATCTTCTGACAGGTATTGTCAGAGAAAGGATTACAGGGATCTTTGGTCTGACAAGGTGTTGCCATCTGAGGGTTTTCATCTGTTCATTTGTTTCCATACACTGGCTGCTGAGAAACCCATGCCCCAAAAGACATTATCAGTCACTGATTTTATACAAATAGGTGTGGTAACTCAGGTGTGAGGTTTGTTCCCATTCACTATTCAAAGTCAGAGGCTGAGCTGTATGAAAGCTGGTTGCCATAAGCTTGCCTGTGTCAGCTGCTTTTAGGCTGAGACTGATATTTGTGCTCATTTTGCTTGCCATTCACACTGTTAGCATGAAGAGGAGGAGGTACAGGAAGACTGAACACTCAATTAGAGCAGAACAGTGCCTTCTTTAAGGGGGAACTGCTGATAGGGAGACCTACACTGATGTGCGCGGAAAGAGAAATGCTGCCTCTAGAGCTAACTTCCCATTTGCATCACAGAGACAGAGTATGTGGGAACTAAGAGCATGTGTGGGCAGTCATGAACAATGAGTTATAATTCACATCTACAGGCTGTAAATTTAATTCTGCTTAGGTTTTCCCTTTCAACCCCAAAAATGCTTTCTTTATTCACAGTGTTATAAGTGAGTAGGAAGTGAAGGAAGAGGAAAAAGAATAGTATGTGCTACTGAAAGATACCTGCTGTATCTTTTGTTCTTTGTTTTAAACAAACACACAACCAAACAAAAAGCAACACCCCCAAACCAAATAAATAAATAAAACCAATGCATAGAGCAACTGAAAAATGTGTCACACTGTTAGTAAAAAATTAAGACAAATTCCTACTGAAGTTTTTGAACAGAGAAGTAGAGAGAGACCACAACTACAGTAATTTCCTGCACCTGAGCAATGTGAAATATAATGGGCATGTTTGGAGATGCATCTGTTCACTCAAAATATAAACAGAGGAGAAAAAAGAAAAGTTAGAGAAAGATGGGCAAGATATCTGCCTGCCTGACCTGCGGTTTAATAGGGGAAATAACCTGGCTGAAGGTGAGGAAAGAATTGTTCAAATTGTTCAAACAAGCCTTTATGGTATCTTCATGTGCTTTCACGGCTGCCTGGGGCAAGAGCCCTGAAGGGCACTGTCAGTTTCCAGAGGGACGTTTTTGTAAATCTTATTTCTGAATTAAGAAAATCCTTCTTGATAACTCCAAACCAGCTAAATCACAGTGTGAAAGTGACATGCAGCAGTCCAGAGAGCAGCAAGAGTTGAATGTGAGGAAGATTGAAAGTTGATTTTTTTTTTTTTGTCAAATGAGATCCAAGAAGGAGAAAATCCAATATGTTTTTACTATTTTCTTTCAGTGACAACAAATCAGAGTCAAGCAGGTGGCAGGAAGGCAAGCTGTAGTCCGCTGCCAGGCTGTGATCTCTGTCATGCTAAGGAACTATATTTGATATAACAATCATACTATCTACTGACTGATTAAAAACAAACACAAAATACAGTTTCTTAGCAGCTGAAGTTTAAAGAATTTCAACTACTCTGAACTCGATTTAATGAAGACAAAGTGATTCTTCCTTTGTTAGGCCAGAGATTTGTTGCATAGCCAGAGGGGATGTTACACTGGAAAAAGAAGCACGACAGAGGCTTCTCTGGTGGCTACTCTGACCTCATCCATAAGTAAAATGTAAGAGGTAAGAATAGAGAAGGTAGGACAACAATCAAAGTACGCTATTTCTCATATGTAGGTCTATTTCACAGATAGTTTGGGCAGGAGCCTAGGAGACAGCTTTTGTTAAGTTCTTATGATACATGAAAAATACTGTGTGTATGTGCATATTCCTCTGTCTTGATCACAGTTTAGAAGTCCATACTTATCCATTTTTCTATTCTTGATCCTCAGCCAAGAGCAAATGGCTATTAAAATCCCTAGGCTGAAATGCAATGGGTAACTGAGCTGTTCAGTTTCCATATCATTTATTTATGCTCATTCTTTTTTGTGTTTCCCTCATAGTCCATCTTCCTTTCAGATGTTTGATATTATCAAACTGCATAGTGCAAATATAGATCCTTTCATCTTGCTATTGGAAACAGGTTATTTAAATACTGTTTGCTCATTTTTACTTTTTTTTTACATATAATTCGATATTTTCTCAATTAGTACATTACATTGGTAAGACATTATTAGCTCCCTGTCGTATGCTACTCATCAGAATGATTGCATATCTGCACCACCAGTAGTTAAAGAACCCAGGAAGAGCCCTGCTTTAACTAAGCTATGTAACAGAAACATTGAAGAGGCTGTGGTACATACTTCAGTATCATTTCACCAGAAAGTGTCTGTTGGATACTGAGAGGTGCTATCCTCTGTTTAGTCTTACCTAAAGCCTTGATAAAAATCCAACCACATGTGAGCACACGTACTAATCAAATCTTAGCAGTCAGACCTGAAATTTTCTGAAGTACCCTCATCAGATTTATTTGACAAATAAATTGTTTTTATTGTTTTCTATATAATGATTTATCTGGTAACTAAATATGTTCTCACTCTCTTCACCCCAGTTTTTATGGTGTTTCTTTAGACCAACAGTTTTTTTTTTGCATATGAGACCAGGTGGAAGCTCAACCAGTGGTACTTTTTGTCACTAGCATTTGCCAGGTGAGAGTCCTGAGCTCAGGATCATAAAAGAAGGTGTATTTCTAAGGAGGGAGGTGGGAAACCTGTTGCAGACAGTGGCTTCCTATCACTTCAGATCAGCTAGATGTGGACTAGCTCCAGCAGGAAGATGTGTAATCACATTAGCACTGTGCTGTGCCTGAAGGAATAATCCTTGCTGGATTTAAGTACCTGCTATGTCTGGAGATATTTGTCTCTTTTCCCTTGCAGTTCTGCTCCCCCAACATCTCTGAGGTGGAAAGCATGTGGGAGAGAAGAGAATGAGAATGGTCATGACTGACTGAAAAGTCCTTTTTCTTTTATAACTGTGGAGCCTGGGTTTGTTGCTCCATGCATTTTGAATGCAACAGACTGACTCAAATGCACAGGCAGCTTTGAACTTTGAAGCAAGAGCTTCCTCACTTTTTCTATCCCATAAATCTCAGGCAAGTTACCTACTCTCTTTAGTTTGATTTCTCAAACCTCTGATATATCTTACTATTACTATTTATATGACTGATCCTAAAGTAATAATACTCCCTTGTAACATTGAACTTAAATTGCTTACATTATTCATAGCATGTTGATTCAGTCAAGCTTGGGAAGATGAAAATGCTATGATTATAAATAAATTAATTTGAATGTAGCTGTTCAGTGTCTTAGAATCAATTTGCTGTTTGTGACAAACAAACAAAAATCTTGCTCCCAACATTCAGTCAACCTAAAAGATAATAAAATAAATAATTAGTGAGGAAATAAATACAGTAATAGCAAGAAAGCGCTGTCTACGGAGTGACACCTATCAGTTAAATTTGCAATTAGAATTCTTACTGTTTTTCTTTTCAGGAATGAGACCTGTACGGATATGTTCATATACTGTTGGCTAAAGACATGGTATGATCTCCGAGCAGAAACTGCTCATTAAGGCATGCGTACTGCCCTGTCTACTGAAACTGCCTTCAACCCAACATACAAGTAAGACCCACTGTTTACTGCTTAATAATCTCAGAAGCAGTCCATTTTAAATTGTCTACTCCTTGGTTACTTTATTTCCATCTAAGAAAATAATTTCCTAAGATAGTAATTTTTTACAAGCGCTTAAAAGCTGTGAAAGATTATCATTCATTAGCAATGGAACTGTTTAACCCTTCTATAATTTCTGCAGCAATTTGTAGTAATATAAATAAAAGGTGGTATTTAAATACTCATTGATTTATTGATTTTCTATTCTTCTTGCTTTGAAGTGGAAGTAATTTCCAAAGAGTTACCAATGAGCTATTAGGAAGTGGCAGAAAAACTGATCTGATTCCATTCAATTTCTCTTCTACCTCTTTGTGAATATTACACAAGTGTTTATCAATTCAATTTTTATCATCAATTTAAGAAAACTTGGCTTTCTGTCATCCTTAATAAATAAAAAATAAACAAGACAAGGGAGTGGTTACTGCTTACAATTTTTTTTACCATAATTAAAAGATGTTCATATCTCCAAATTTTTGTCATCACCAGCCCACTAAAAAAAATTATTTTATTGTAAGTCGCTAAAAGTTTCAAGAGGATCTCTTCCCTGTAAGTATTAAGCATAAAATACTATCCCTTTGCTGAAACAGGATGCCACACAGCCTTCTGCTTTCATCTGGTGGTAAGTTGTTTTTCATTATACAGTTCCTATAGAGGTAAGCACTTTGAGCTTTAGCAAAGCAAAGGACAAGCAGCTGTTTTATAATCACTTCAAACTGTCCTAGTCACAGATCAGAACTGAGTGTTCCCCTGATTCCTAGATGGTGTTTCTTAGCATCAAGTACTACATGGTTAGAGCCACACATTCCAATTCCAGAATCCTTGCACCTGTTTGGACCTGCCTGCTTCCAAAGAAACTTTGTCTTTAAATGCTGGGGGCTCTGCAAGGTGAGAGTAACTGTTTATAGGAAGAATTTTATGGCTTGTCACCCACACCCACACCGACCTCCATTCAGCTACTGCACTGCCAGATGCATTTAATTATTGCCATAAACTGTAAACACTACTGCATGACCATTTCCCCTTTAGCAAGATTGTGTGTGTGAAAAAAGTAAACAGATTGTATAACAAAGTGTTCTCTAGCTGTCAGCAAGGGCTTTGAAAATAAAACACTTCCCTCCCGACTCACAATTGGCTGACAGTCGGCACATAATGAATAATAGCTCCTGGGGACGAGCAAAAAGATGTGTGGGAAAACTTTAATTAAAAGCTTGTCAGTACAATTTTACCTGGGTGACATCACCTGACTGAAATCCTGCTGCCGGGCTTTGTTGTCTATAGGATCGCAGGTAGCACACTTGTTTTGCTGACAGCAAACAATTCAAAAAGTATTTTAAAACACTGGGGGCAAGAAGCTCAGCTGCCAGTAAAATATAATCCATTTGTGGTGTTCTAATTTTCTAATTAGCAGCTGTGGAAGGTTTTTCACCACTGTGGGAGGAGGGTGACAAACAGGTTTTTGTAGCTTGTTATGTATGATGTCCTCTTGATTATGTATTTTCTTGACATTCTGTTCCAGAAAAGTGTGTTCCAACATCAAATACATTTCCAAATGTAGACAACTGGGCTGAAGCCAGAAGTATAGACTTAGCATCAAATTCCTAGCTTGAAGTTCTCTTAAGTACATTAAATCGGAGCACAGAATCCAAACAGCCTTAAAGTTCACAGTAGATTACTTTCAGGCTGTAAAATACCCACAAGGAAAAGAAAGGCAGATTTCATTCTGCTCAATTTAAGATGGCAGTAACAAGTGCAACGAACTGATGCCCGTACTTTTGTATTCCTGTTAGCAGAAAACGGCAATGGGAAACCAAAAGTCCAAACTCGGTCATGAAGTCTTGTATTTGTGAGAAAAAGCTCTCAAATAGTACTGCTGAATTTGTTATTAATAGTAAAACTTGGCTATTTTACAAGTAATTTGTAGTAATGGAGAGTAGTTTCTCATAATTTAATGCTAATTAATGCAGTTACATCATGATGTATCTCAAGTCCTGAGCTGACTTTAATGGGAATTGGTTGGGTCTGATCCAGAATCCATTGAAGCCAATGGGAGTATTTCCATTGATTTAGAAAGAATTTGGATGTATAAAAGGATGGAATTTATTTACCTGACAAAGGAAAGACTCTCTGAATTGTGTTTTCCTCTCTTATGAACATTCTCTCAATTTCCTTAATTTTATATAATTATGATTTGCAAAATGTTGAGGAAAATATTATATCTAATTAGTGGTGAACAAAAGTAAACAGGAGGTTTATTTTCTTATTACAAGCTGAAATTAAATGTTGGTTCTGGGCATGTATACGTGAGTAATAACACAGAGAACAACTCCCAGGTAAGACTAAAGACAAAGCATTTAAACTCAAACATTTCTAGTATAACATTTCTCTGAAGATTAATGAAGAAGGATTTTATTGCTTATTTTGGAAGAAGAGGGTGGAGTTAGAAAATTGTGAAGGAAAACAATGAGAAATTACTTAAGGATTTTCCTTTATACTTTGCTGCTCTGAAATACTGTGCAATAACACTTAATTCTTTACAAGGAAATATATTTTCAGTGCATGTGTATTGTAAAAGAAGTGGGTGCTTTCATATTCCAAGTGGGAAAAAAAAAGATGCTATGCTAAGTGTAAAATAATTGTCATTTTCTAGTCAAAATGGTAATAATTAATTTAGTGATGGGCATTGTTTATGAATTCTGATTACTGATGCACAATAGAATAATTATCTGGAGCTAGATTCATCAAAGCACCACAAGATGGAATTTTGCAGTGACAGAATTAGGACTTTCAAGGGAGGCCTGGACTGTGGGAGTCAGGAGTTTCTGATTAGGCTAAATGACATTTTGAGAAAATCCCTCAAACCCCCTTTCTTCTTGAGAGTCAAGTTCTACCATTTTGCATGGAACAAGCAAACATGTATGGAAAGATCTTCAGGTAACTAGAAGGAAAAAAGGCACACAGCATATCAAGAGTGGTGTTCAGAACAATTCCATAAGGAGAGAGGTAATACAGATTCAGTTTTATATATTTGATGGAGCAGCAACTTGAACTCAGAATTCAAGCACTGAAATGGAGAGATTTTTGTGCTTCTGTCACTGTTTAAGTGCAAGATAGAAAGTGAAAGAAATATGAAATTGGTGCAAAGAAAAGGTCATTGCACTTAGCAGCTGTGGAAGAGCTTTGAACTTGATATGGAGAACATTTATCTCAGGAAATTCTGCTGGTAAACCAGAACCCAAACCTGGATTTTCTATAAATGAAGTGAGAAGACAGACAAGTTCGCTCTGCTTGTAGAAAAGCTTAGGCTAAAGGACATTAGTTTAGGTTTCCCTTAAATATACCTGTGCTGTGTTTTGCAAATGATGAAATTCTAGGTATGATTCATAGTATCTCACATTCCTCCTTCCATTCATTAGTTTTTTGTTTGTTTGTTTGTTTGTTTGGTGATCTGAAAAAGCCATGGCTTTATGGAATTGGCAAAAATGTTACAGAAAATTTTCTTACACCTTATGACATGGAACATTTCGGATAGAGTCTTCTTTATTTGTGTTTATTCTGGCTACGGGAATGTTGTCATTGAGTCAGTCTTGCCAGCCACTTACTCTTACATCATTATTGAAGAACTGAAGCTTCAGAAAGAAATGGATGTTGCCAGCTAATGGTGGTATATTTGAAGATCCAGGATAGAGAATTCCAGCAAGAGAGGGGAGCCGTGAGAGTATGTTGATTGTCATGTGAAACTTACTTGGTAATTTTATTTCAGTTTCTTTAATCAGTAATTCTCATGACATATTCCATAATTACTGTAATCCTTAGCAGGATATACAGAGACATTTAGGGATGATTTTTCCCCCTTAAAAAACTCTTGCTTCAAAGTCATTATTAGTGATACAGAACAAGAATGTTTGCAGCCTTTCTCTCAGAGTTAAACCAAATGTGATACACCACTGTTTTTCATTTATGTATCAGTATAAATTAACTCTTTGTTTTTGTTTTTGATAAGTATTTTCAATGTCTGGTAAAGCACTAGATGAAACATAAGAAGACAGAATTTCCGTTACTGGCTTGAGCTCCCTGTATGATCATGAGGAAGTCACTTATGGTCTAATTCATTAAAATGCAATATGCCTTAGATATCTACATTTTAGTCTGTCGGTCTGTGGTATTCAGATTCCAACATGAAGGGATTTTTTTACCTATCAGATTTTTTATACAGCATGTCAGGTGAATCAGTATCTGAAACAACTGCATGTCAAATGGAACATTTGGATTTCTAGGCAGGGCAACAGGAAAAGCCTGCAGTGAGCCTGTAAGAAATTCCCACATCAATATGGAGAGAACTTCTGTCCTTTACTGCTTTGAGCTCGGAAGTTTCTTCTAAAGGAAGATGGGCTCAGTAACTGAAAATTTAGGATCATCGATAGAAGTCTACTCATTTCTCTTCTGCGTTAGTGTCTGAATTGCTGATTGATATTTCTTCCTGTGTTGTTTTTATGTAACTTAAGGTTTTTCTCTCCTAGATCTTGCAGCTTTATTAAGACAAAGGAGAAAGAATGTCTTATTTTCCCTTCTCTAGCCTAACTGCTTGTAATCAAGGTGATCATAACAGCATAGAAAACAAAACAGCAGTACCAATATTTTACACCTTTCTGTTTGCAGAGATGGTGACAGTGGTTGCTGCGTTTTATTGGGAATATGATGCTTCTGGAGCACATGCTGCAAATACACCAACAAAATCTATTTTACCAAGGATGGCAGAGCCTAGGCAAAGCCCTTGACAATGGGTAACTTTGTCTTAGAGGTATCATACTGCCATATGTACACAGAGTAAGTAAGCACCTTTAAGTTATGTATTACAATAAACAGCAAACTTAATAACACCTGAAAAGGACTCTTTATGTAGTGGCAAATTCAGATACAGTTACTTCATGTCTAAAACTTCCTATAAGTACCTAAGTATTTTTAGACTTTTTTTCCTGATATAATCATAGAAATAAAAGGTGAAATTCTTGTTATTGACAGTGAATATACCTCAAACATTTTTTCAGTTACAGTTCAGTTACAACTTACAAGCCTACTGGTGAGGGTGGGAAATATGTCTCCTTGTTGACATTTAGTTATGCTTTTAAGCAGGGCTTCAGAGTTCTTAAAACCACTCCAGTTATCCAAGTTAGCTGATGATAGTTGTTTCCACCACCGCAGGATTGTTACAGAAGCTAGTAAGTAATGTATAAGCAGACATATTTATTCATTATTTACATAGAATCAAAGTGAAGGAAATCTCTTTTTGTTTAAGAGGGCTATGAAAAAAAAAACTATAAAATAAAAGCTTTGCTCTTGGTATTTGATGAACTCTAATCTTTGATTGTACATGATGATAAATCATGTGGCTAGTTTCAGTGTTCGGTCTGATTTACAAGATTCTTTTGAAGTGATAAATGCCTATCAGTCTGCAGTGTTACACTGTAAAACAGAAGATCTGAACATACCTGACCAAACAAATCTGTATGGTTTCTAATAGACAAGTAAGATGAAGGAAGTTATAGATATTCTAAGTCAGAGTAGTGAAGTCACTGTATTATGTATAAAAAAGGTACTTTATTTTAAGACTGTCGAGTTTGAAAACATAAGTTAACAGAAAGTCACAAGTCATTCTTGAGACAAGTGCATGAAATCTAAAGAACAGATTCCATATGGTATCATATTTCAAGTTGTATGTCAATGACTTCATCAGAAAGTTATACCCTTCCAGTAGGAGAAATGATACCTTTGAAAACATGTGTGGCTGCATGTAAAAAGTAAGCTTGCCCTGTCTTCACAGAGAGCCAAGACACTTTCTGCTGAACAGGCAGACAGAAGAGAAAGAACAGATGTAATTATCAATCATATATTGTCATTAGCCCAGCTCTCAGGATTTGCAGGAGAAGAATATATACTGGTCAGTTATGGTACAAACCATAGCTACTTTCCTTATCGATTTCTTGTCTGCTGTATATAGTGTAACACCATGAAGGCAAAATTAATCAAAATGTCTGATAATTTAGGCATTAGGATGGTTGTTAAATCCACATGCGTTTTCTTCCACTTATGCTAATGGCACAAGTGAGATGGACTGAGACATAGAAATTGCACATATTTGTGTGAACATTAATCCTGCCCAAGTTTTTCTGGACTCTTTGGTAGAGTGGCCAGTGGATCTGCTGAAGAGTTCAGATTTGTTATTTCTGTGAACACAGAATGGTTACATACAATGTGAAAATGAGACTTCATACCACTTTTCAAAAGAATTCAAACCCACATCTCCACGATCCTGAAGGTGTGTACTAACATTAGACAGAGCTACACAAAGCAAATATTTAGCTAACTGTTTCTCCCCTGAGCTATTTCCTCTGTAGAAAAACATTTACATTTATCCTTATGTAGTACAATGTTGTGGATAATTATACATTGTTGAAGATAAAGATGTACCTGAAAAAACAAAGCTCAAAGCGTTTTTCTGCAGAAGTAGAAAAAATAATGCCAGTGTTTTAAGAGGTGTTTAAGTTCAGCATCTGTATTTATTTCCATTCTGGAAGGCAGTAAGAGAAGCTGCTAATTAGTTACTGAAGCTGATTACCGAGCTCCTTAAATGTGGATTAACAAATATTAGGGTTTTCTATCTAAAGATAAAACTGAACTTTCTCATCTGAAAATACAGGATTTAGTTGCTTGAAGTCACTCTTCTGTCTCTGTCTTGTGTCCTCTGCACCCAGATTACTTCCTTTAGACACTAGCTCCCTAATGTATTAATAGGGTCATTCTTAGATATTTTTAAATTGCAAGCCTTATTTACTAACCCATATATATATGTATACATAGAACATGTAGTACTTGTATCTCACAAAAAGAAGGAGCACCATCCATCTAATTCCTTCCAGGAAACCTCAAGGAAACACGAACAATAAGATCCTAAGAGCTCCACTTGCATCCCAAGGTTTAGGAATCTACAAATTGTTACCAAAGGTAACAGCCAGTTCTCCAAGGTGAAAAAGTAATGGGGAAATGCTCCCTGGAAGTCCCTCAGCCAAACCACTTAATGATATAATGGGAGGAAACCTTAAGTAACAGTGGATAGGTTGATGGGTTGATGGTGGGACTAGATGATCTTAAGAGTTTTTTTCCAACATTAATTATCCTATGATTCTATATTACTAAAACTTTATCCAGCTACAGATGAACAAATTTATTTTGTTTGTGCAACTTTGCATTGATATTTTAAAACAAATTATTTTCTTTTGATTTGTTCTCACCAAGTAATAGTTGTGAATGAAAAATGTTTTGATAAGCACAAGGGCACACTGTTTCCTTGACAGCAGTGAATAGACATTGCTAGACTGATGGCTTCAAATGCATACTGTCTCTTTAGGTTTGAGATGAATAGCCAGCATAAAACAATAGTGCAATATGTAAGTGGTCTGAAAAAAAATAAAATACTCCTTACTTATCAAAACATTGTGTTCACAATCATACATGAAGAGAACCTAAATGATTAGAAAGAGCTCAGAATTCTCCTTTCCAGAATGAAATGAAATTAATGTAGTAGTTCTGAATTCAAAGCTTTTGGAATTAAGAAGGGAAAAAATGATTTCAAACAAATGTCTGAGATTGCGTCCTGCAAGAGCAACTTTCAGACTTGCAAGGACTGTTAAAATACTTGCTCATCAAAATAAAACAAATAAAATAAGCCATAATAGTTCTGTTTAACAAAAGAACAACTTATGTATGAGTACTAACCAGGGAGTTCAACTGCTTATACCATTTACAAACCAGAACATCTTTGACTGCCAAAGGCCTAAATCTTGAGGTCTCTGCTTAAAGGATTTGAGGTACTAACTTTCTCCTTCAATCACAGGGATATTTCCAAAGTTTATGTCCTGATAAAACAGAATGGTGAACATTGGTTCTTGTTAAAGCATAATTCCTCCTGGAGGCTCTCTATAACGGGAATCAACAAAGTTATGTAATACAAATGAAATAGATAAGGTTCTTCATTTTATTTTAAATAGGCTTGACTTGTTTCATAGCATTCATTCCAGTGGTTTCCAAACCACAACATAAGAAGCCTCTTAAACTTAGTAGATAGGGTACTGTTCCAATAAGTTTTTAATCTGTATGTATCAAATAGATAAATTCTCAGTGCTAAAAGACTTCAGGAGCAGAACATAAGGTAAATGTGGTGACTAGCAAACTTACATTTTTAAAAAATTAATTTAAATATATAAATATATTTAAAAAATATATAGATGTTTAAGTACAATGCATATTTTTATATATATGCACAAATATATGAAGACACATATATATTTACATATATTTAACTTTAAGCTGCTGTTGATATGAATCATTGTATGTTTGTAGTAGAGACTGCCTATAAAGAACTATGAAAGTTTCAAGGCACCATTTTCAGTGAAACAAAACTAAAGAAAATCTCTAAGCACAACTGTTTCCTCTATAGTGTTACTAGATTTGTGTTTTCCGTGTATGAAACAACTGGTACTGAGTAGTGTTTCAGAGTGCAGTGTATCTTCCTTTGCCTCCTTTCTTTTAGAACAAGCATTAGCAGAAGATAACTAGTGTCTCAAGCACTGTTTTGGTATAACAGAAAAGCACGTCTGGAACATAAGTTTCTGAAGGTGAGAATGCCGTCTGTCAGGTGTAAAGGAGATCCTGTCCACCTATCCTCTGTGTTGCAGGTGCCAAGCAACTAAAACCTCTATGTCTCCTGGCTGGGAAAACTCCAAGTATTCCTGGGATCTGCTGGAAAGTCATCTGTTTCCTGTCACCATTCACTTAAGAGAATCACAGAATCACAGAATTGTAGGGGTTGGAAGGGACCTCCAGAGATCATCGAGTCCAACCCCCCTGCCAAAGCAGGTTCCCTACAGCAGGTCGCACAGTTAGGCATCCAGGTAGGTCTTGAACATCTCCAGAGAAGGAGACTCCACCACCTCCCTGGGCAGCCTGTTCCAGTGCTCCGTCACCCTCACCGTAAGGAAATTCTTGCACACATTTCGTGCGAAACTTCCTATGCTGCAGCTTATGTCCGTTTCTTTGTCCTGTCTCCACGTACCACTGAAAAGCGACTGGCCTCACCACTATGGCCCCCACACCTCAGATATTTATAGACCTGGATCAGGTCCCCTCTCAGTCTTCTTTTCTTGAGGCTGAACAGACCCAATTCACTCAGCCTGTCTTCATAGTGGAGATGCTCCAGGCCCTTCACCATTTTTGTGGCCCTCCACTGGACTCTTTCCAAGAGGTCCCTGTCTTTTTTGTACTGGGGAGCCCAGAACTGGACACAGTACTCCAGGTGAGGCCTTACAGAGTAAGGGATAGGATCACCTCCCTCGACCTGCTGGATGCGCTCTTTTTAATGGACCCTAGAATGCCATTGGCTTTTTTGGCCATGAAGGCACACTGCTGGCTCATGGCCAACCTGTTGTCCACCAGGATGCCCAGGTCCCTCTTTGCAGAGCTTCTCTCCAGCAGCTCATCCCCCACTTGTACCGGTGCATGCAATTATTCCTCCCCAGATGCAAGACTCTACACTTGCTTTTGTTGAACCTCATCTGGTTTCTTACTGCTCAGCTCTCCAGCCTGTCCAGGCGTATCAACCAATCCTCCCAACTTCGTATCATCAGCAAACTTAGAACCATAAATGTATTTATCTCCTAATATTTTATGTATTTGTTTTTAAAAATGTTAGGACATGATTAAATCCAACCTTATTACTAAAGAAACTGCAGAGAAACACTCCATTTTTTGTTTCCTGGCTGGATTTTAGGTGACCTTTCCCAAGACATTTCAAATGTCTTATTTATAGTTCTTTGGGATGAAGCATCATTCACTCTTTTGTGCTGTTCCCTTCCCGGTATAAGGTATTTTCATATCTGTTCAAGAAGATGATTAGCACGCATCAGAAAAGCAAAGCAGTAGCTTTTAGTGAGTGGTAGGAAGTAGTAGAAAAGTTTGTTTAAAAAACAATACTCTGTAGTTTGCTCCAAAAGTAATGCCTCCCATTTATTTTTATGGAATCTACAACAGCTACAAAGAGCACAATAACACTGTTTCGTAGAGGAAATTCTCAACAACAACAAAAAAAATTTTCAGCATGATCACCACCCTTAGCCATGCATTTTTGCCATTGATGTGCAAGATCCTGCATGTCACACTTGAAAATACCTGTATGGCTGTCCAGAACATGGCTGGTCTTTCACAACACTGCTGAGATGCACCACCCACTGCCTCACTGTGCTCATATTCACTGTCTAGTCTCTAGCAGTGTTCAGCAAGCATCAATGAATGTCAGTGTCAATGGGTGCCGTTTTTTTCACATGGAGGAAATCAGTGACACACTTTTACTTCCTACACACTTCCATGTCAGACACCATTGTGTCAGACTGCCCCTCTACTGCTGTCACGCAGCAACAAACTGTAATGGAATACTGTCAGGAAGGTTCAACCTCAACTGCCGTACCAACAACAGCTGCCTCTGAGATTGCGGGCCAAAAAATAAAGTAGGAGACTTCTCTTTTGGAGCAGATCTCATATGTTTTTTCTGTATTTAGAAAGCATGAACCAAATCAAGTCCTGGATCACAAGCATAAGGTATGAGATTTTGGTAAGCATGGAATTCAGTTGCTTTACACACAGACATGGCTATTTTCAGTATTTTTCTGGAATGGAAGTGGTTCCATGCCCGCAGAATTGGATTCGGTTCCTAGTTGAGGTGGAATGTTGGCTCAGCCAGTAATTTCTGGAACCACGCAGAAAAGGAGTTTTGAATAGTAGAACCATTAAAAAATATTATTTTCTCATAGAGTATAGTTTAATGTATTTGTTGCTATTTGGGTAAATCATCTCCTTCAACAAATTCAGGAGAAAATAAAGAAAAGGAAATTTGTATCCACATTTAACAGTCTAGGTCAGTCCAGAACTCATTCCTGTGGTCAGAAGGTGGCATATCTAATTACAAAATAAAATAAAATCCACATTTTTTTTTCTTCTGGAAAGAAAACATATGAATAATATTGCAAATACAGAAATTCTTATTACAACATTAGCATTTAACAGAATACCATCATTTTAAAGCAATTATATGCATTTAATACATAACATTTCTTTACACTGCTGGTGTGGTTTTCATCAGCCATAGATAAATAAGAATCAAGCCTTGAGTAGAAACAGTAATTTGTAAATTGCTTAAATAGTATTTTCTAACTCGGCAGGGTAGAGAAAATTCAATATCCACCTTCGTATGCCTGAAAATGAATTTCAGTACTTTATCCAAACTGAGGAAATTATTTGTAGTAAGAAATAACTAAATAATTGCCAGCTAAATTGGGAATAAATCCAAGAATTAAGAAACATGCTTTAGTTGAATCATTTATTTTGTCTATGGATAGATCTCTTATTTGAAAGGAATTTCCTTTCTTCATTTAGTTGATTGCTTTTGTGAAATCTCAAAAGCAGTGCTCAGTTGTGAATATGGTAATACTTAGCAATATTTCCCATGAACCTTAAATTGTATATAACGTAATCCATCTCTTGTGGGATATAGTCTGCATTTTTTAAATTTTTTCTAGAAAAATGTCATTGGCTGAGTTGAAGAAGCGCACATAAATAGCACAGCAATCCAGTAATGCAGAAATGTGAAAGACCAAATTGATATTACTCTTCATTTTATGTATTATTGCATTTTGTTTTGCAATAACTGAATCCCTTAACATTTGCTTTTAGAGTTAAAAAAGACAGTCTGTTACAAATTAGATCGCCATACTTCAATTTTCATCTGCATTTAACCAGAAAGTGAAATATTGTCTAACGTTTTTCCACTTTGGATTCTCTTCCTTTCTAATCTGTTATTCTTTATATATTGCCCTTCTCTCTTTTACATTTGTACTGGTAAGTCTCCCCTCCCATAAAAAAAGAAATGTTAACATCATGCAGTTTAGACATACTAGCGTTTAAGAAATCATTTCTCAAAAATGTGTACAATACCAAAGATGTTCCACTTCATATAGGTCATGAGATACTGATGCAATGAGAATCAGTGACCTCATTTAAAAAGCAAATGAAAACTTGGCATAAATCTAAAATCTCCAATAAATGATCTCCTAATGATCATTAATGATCTTAATGATCTTAATGATCATTAAGAAGGAGCTATGTGACTCAATTTTGACCTCTATAACCTAGAAAATTCCAGGGAATCAAGAATCATTATTTTTGAAAATATTAAGAATGGTGGAATACAGAAGTTGCAGATGTTGTGACCTGGGTGTATACGTCAGTGCACAGTTTATGTGTAACTCATCATGAATATTGATACTGTGGTTTGAAATGCACAAGAGAGGCGACTCTTTAAAGATTTTGATTAGCCAGTCTTTTCATGTACAGATAGTAAGAAGAAAGCAGAAGCATAGATTCTAGTAACTTAACAGGAGAAATGACTAAAAATCGATAACTTGAAAATATACAATAGCAATGCTGTCTGTTTCCAGTAGCAGGATTCTGTCCTTATTGTAAGATACCCATTTTTTTTCATCCACAGAATGTAGTTCAACACAGTGAATGGGCTTTCTGTCTCTTTCTCCATTTCGAAATGTGATCAAAGTGCAAAAATATTCTTGAGAACTGTGAGCCTCTTAATTAGTCAACACTTAGGTTACATCTTTATCTCTGCATGAGAAACAAACTTCATAGGTGTTTTGATTTTTTTTTTTTTATTTACTCTTTTAATAAGCTAAGTGTTCTATTGAAAATCTACCTGCAGAACAGATAGGCTTAATAATGAAACAATTTAATGTTGACAGTAAAGGCTACAATTTATCAGTAAACTAAATGTATTTCCAAGGGTTTGTTATTTTAGTTACTTTTTCTAGGTCCGAGACCCAGCACAGCATTGTGCATAAAAACAGTCTTACCTTTAAATATTAAAGCTTTCTACAATCTCAGTTACATTAAGATCTCTGCATATTACTTTAAACATACCAAGATTTAATGATAAGCTTTCAGTAAGTTACTAAATTTTATTGAAAAGAATAAGTATAATTTGAAATAAGACACTGTGCATAGGTAGAGTTTTTTATTCAATAGAAAAAAAAAGATTTTTTTTTCCATCTCAAATAGAAAGCAAAACAATTCTGAAGATAGTATATTAAGAAATCTCATAGCAAAAGTTGTGTGTTTCATGAGTTGTGAAAGTCGTGAACATTGAGAGCATCAGCTTGGCTAGAATTCTTGCTGGTCTACATAACTGTAGAAACCACAGGTCAAAGGAAAGAAAAAGAGAATCTTGAATACAGAAGTTATGTTTTTTTCCCAAGGCTGAATGATTACTTTTGCTTTGTGATTAGGATCATGCAAAAAAGCCCTATGCTGTAAATAACTATATTTCACTAACAGTTTACTACCTGGGTACAGCAGTTAATTAACAGATTTTTCAAGAGGTGGACTCTCAGCAAAATATCCTTGACAGATAACTGTTCCTAAGAAAGACATAGACACAGCTATAAATCATTTATTTAAAACAGTAACTGGAAGTTTTGCTTGTCAGATTCTTAAAAGCATAGAAGTGTTTCCTTGAACTTTTGCCTTACTTTGGCTGCCAATATATTACTAGCACCTGGGAGAAGCCTCAGGCTCAAACAGTCAGAAACACATGAAGTTCCATTTTGCTTTAATAAGACTCTCCTTCCTGTATTAGACTTTGTTGTATTATTTAATTTATTCTACTACTAAAGCTTAAAAAATGAAAGTCTGGCTTACCTTCAGAAGGCACTTGAACTTAGGTTTATAGCAAAAAATGCTCCCATTATAAAAGCTAGACCAGAATTTACTAGCTTTTCTAATTCTTGTTGAGCCATCCCCAGTTCTGCAAATACTGTGAGTAAAATAAATAAATGACTTCCATTGCAAAGAACAGCAAATGTGAATGTCCTTGTGAGGAGATAGCACGTATTTGTTTCTGATTTGTAATGAATTTGACTATTTCTGATGGATATGCAATAGTGAGGTAAGGTAGCTCATTCTTAAGGTCAACTAGTCCATAGTGTTTTACTGACAAGGTTGGAGGTCATAATATTCTCTGTACTGATGGCTTATGGAAGTACTTTTGGACTAATACAAAGGAGGAATAATGCAGTACACCCATGGCATAAATATACAGAAATGTTCGACTAACTGAATATCCCTGTCTGTAAAAACACAGAGGTACACTAGAACATGTTTTTTATTTGCTTCCTTCAGGAAGGAGAGGTAACTGGAAGAAATGAAGGAAAAAAATATGGGCTCATTACTGCAATGCTTCTGACTTAAGGTTTGATTTAATTTCCCATTTTGTGCAGTGTGGCTCCTGTTTGGTATGAATAACTTAGCACATCTCTTCAAATCTTATGAGTTCAAATTTAAAGGCAAAATTCATTAAGATCTCATTTAAGAAATAATAGTTTGAACTTTGTGGAACTCTTCTAAGTGAACTACACAACCTTTTGGCTTTTCCAGTTACTGTCTCACTAACTTTCAAATATATATTGCAAGAAATTAGAATGTGGTTATAAAAAGTACTAGTTTTTTGTTTGTTTGTTTGCTTGTTTGTTTTTTGTCTTTTTTTTTTTTTTTCCCCACCATGTTATTTCAATAGCCCTTTACCTAAATGGCCACTACTTCCAACAGCTAATAATCACATTTTGGCCAATTAGCAGAGTAGAACTGCTTGTGTTCAGATAATTCCAGCATCAGTAGTAATCTGACTGGCTATGGCGCTCATTTTTCCAATGACATTCAAGTTACAGGCTGTTGTGGGGAAACAGCAAATCTCTTTTCTAAAATTTACAATTATATATTTGAACTTTCAAGGCTGCCAAAATATGACACAGTCACAGTGTAGTCTAAGTTCTCAGAATATATAACAACCGTGTTTTCTTTTCTGGCAGCTCATAGATCAAAGATTGTAATGGCTTTTCCATTATAAAACTTGTAAAAGTTTGGCATCATGTGAGTGTCACAAGCCTTTAAAAGAGAAAAAAACACATCCTGTAATGCTATTGTAGGCAGCCATAAGCATCACCATTGAGATTACTATTAGAATGCAAACTTCCTGTACCCTACTTCAGAATGCCAACAATTGAATTACTTATTACTTTCATGCATACCCAGCTGCATAAAAGGATGTTAAACTACCCATAAGGATCAGCAATAAAATATTTAAGACGAATTTATTCTCTTGACAGCTGAGAGACAGTATGTGATCTAATGACTAATATGTCTGTTTGGAAGTCAAGTCTCTTATTTTCTTCTTGGTTGGTACTTTGTATTTGCTTGCTTATGGTAAAAGGCAATTGATTTCTGAGCATCTAGGGATGTATGTCTTGGTGGAAAGGAGAAGTAAGAGATGAGATACAACATGACAGGATGCATAGACAAGTTTGAAGACATGAACAAGCTGTATTGAGAATAAACCACTCAGAAGTACTGGTCTCGTCTTTGTTAAGTCTTAGTTAAAAAATTAAAGTTGTTTCTAAAATGACAGGAAGGAGGATAAGGGGATACCTATATGACTGATGCTTGACTAGGAGGGGCGTATCTACTCTCTAAAATGAGTGGTCTTACTGGATGTACCTTCACTGTATTCAAGAACAATTTCAGTATTTTCTTGAACTGGATGCCACTTGATCCAGATGCATGTTTCTACTGCTGACTGTAGCAGCTCCTCCCAGACCACTTGATGATGAGAAAGAAACAGCATTACAGTTTATCAAGGGAGTAGGATTCTGTATGTGGAAAGAAAGCACATTAAAATACAGTCATTTGAGATAAACTATGAAAGTGTTTACCCACTCTTTGTGCTTCTTTATGGTTGAAATAGTAGTAAAATAACTTAGTGGAATAATAGACTGTAAGACTTTCAAGTCTATTAAGCATTTTATGTTTCCTTGGGAACTTGCCCAACTTGACACTTTTAAGGATTTTTCTCAGTAACCTGCCATAGTTTATGTTGGATAAAGCAATTGCTTCCATACATGGAGTTAACATTACATATGTATGCTTCTAAATCACACTCATTCACATAGTTGTGGCTGCAAAACTTCATGTGAAAAATGTGCTTCAGTTTTTAATTACAATTCCTTGCTGTAAGGTTATGAAAAAGCGAACTCCATCACAAAGTCATTAGTGTTTTTATCCATGTCCCAGCAATGTCACTGTCAGATTCAGCAGCAGCAAACACACTAGTTCCAGCAGGGATTTGATACATTCGTATGACTGCCTAAGTAGACCTATTCTGTAGCATGCCTACATACAATGGTCTTCCCAGAAATTGGCACAACTTTTTGTTACTCCCTGTCATTGTTTCAAGCCAAAGGACTGAGATGTAGGTATACTGAACTGTAAATACAATTTTCCTTGTAAATTTCACTGCCATTAAGAAAAATGGGAAAAGATATGTAGCTTAGTCAAATTGAGATATTTCTCTGTTGAGTTACTCCTTGTAGCAATTTTTTTCCATAACTGCCGATTTTTATAAAAAGTTCTAGTAGTAGAGACAAGTAACATAATTCTCATAGATTATTCCATCAAAAAACCTAGAACACTGAAAGTTAAAGCAATTTCTATGAAGAAGCTTTAGATTTTTCTTTTAGCTGTAAATTTGTCCGCAAGTTCTGTGGCTTCTCCTTGAGGCCTCTAACTCTGTGCTCTGTGAGCCATTGCAAATTCTAGCTGTACCCAATCAGATAAATGAATGAATAATTTATCCTTGGAATGGTTTAAACAAAGAGAATCAAAAACGTAAATAGGCCCATCAATCCCACAGCACTAATAATACCCACCAGAAGCCCTTTTGTGATTGGTCAAAATGAGAGATCACTGCAAAAATACAGTGGTGAGAATGCAGGTGTCACCTGGCAGCCTATCCTCACAGTTATGAGGAAGCTCAACCTTGACTGTCATGTAGAAGGCTCAAACTCTTTCACTGCAAGAGATTTAAACATTGTGCTTCTGGGATACTTCCAGTAGCACCTCTGAATGCAAATCTCTTCTGATTTTTGTGATACGAATCCATACATCTTTCTTTTCACAGCTTGCTGGCCATGGGTCATAAATCCCATGTTGTCAGAAGCTTAGTCCTACAGATTGTGCCTGTTGGTAGTAATTAATGAGAAAACAAATTTTGACTTTGTAGCTGCTGAGAATCTTGAACATTAAAATTCCTAAATGATCACTAAAGAAAGGCATTTGGTAGAAAAATAGGAGTTTAATATAACTCATGAAGTGTAAATCTGGGACAGCAAGTGGATATTTTTGGAGGAAATGAAACAAAGAAAGGAGGAAGAAGAAACAGATTTCTGCACAAGATATCTTGCATCAGCCATCACAGAAGCCTCTGTGTGTAGAAGAGATCCTATAATCTGCAGGACTCTTGTCTGGTAACTCTCTCTTACCTTGTTCATATATTGTGAGCACAAGAGTACAGCTATGTGTTAGGACAACTTCTAACATGTTCATGTGATTTTGATGACAAAGCCCATTAATTTTAAGAGAATGAAGAATAACCAAAAAGTTTCTGATACTATTTCTCCTCTGAGCAAAGAGAGAGACATTTCTGCTCTAAGTCCATAGAAAGGAAGGGTTTGTATTAGTTATTCCTTAAAAAAAAAAAACAAAACTGTTTTGAGCCTGCATGCATGGATGATCTTTATCACTGCTCTACTTTAACTTTGTTGAAAAGTAGCGGGGCAACACATTGGAAAAGATGGGCAACCGAGTAACTGTGTTCAGACTAGTAAAGAAGTCCACACATCAGGAACATAGACATGATTTCTGCTGTCAGGCCTCATGAAGCCTCAGCCAGCTATTAGATTCATTATCTTTTGACCTCACCATCCACATAGAAGAGACAGTGCAGATACATCTGAAGTCATCATTAAGTGTTTCCCTTGCTTCTGCCACAAAAATGTGCTGCTGTGGCTATCAGCAGAAAGGATAGAGCATTGCATATGCGAGGAGCCAAATCTACAACAGATTATGAGATGAAGATTCCTTTTCTAAAAACATACATATGTGAGTGAAGAAATTAAGAATTTTTATGTTGTGCACAAAAAGTTTCATGCATATGTGGAAATAAATGATAATCTCAACTTCTGGAAATCACATAAATTTTAAGAGCTCAAACCAAATCCACAGTATCACAGAACCATGGGGATGGTTCTGTGGGGAAAGGACCTCTGGAAATCATCTAGGTTCCCTAAGGTAGGATGCATAGGAAAGCAACCAGGTGACTTTTGAATATCTCCAGAGACGGAGACTCCACAGTCTCTCTGGACAGGCTGTTCCTATGCTCTGTTGCCCACAAAGTAAAGATTTTTTTTTAAAACTTGTATGGAACCTCCTGTATTCAATTTTGTGTTTGTTGCCTCTTGTTCTGTCACTGGGCACAACCATAAAGAGCTTGGCCCCATTTCTTCAACACTTGCTCTTTAGATATTTATAAGTGTTGATAAGTTCCTCTCTCAGTTTTTGATCCAAGTTGAACAGTTCATGGTCTCTCAGCCTTTCCTCATAAGGAAAATGCTCCAGGCCCCTAACTGTCTTTGTGTCCCTACAGTGCACTCTCTGTAGAAGATCCGTCCTCTTACTGGGGAGCACAAAACTGCACACTGTACTCCATACATGGCCTCACCAGGACAGAGGACAAGGTGAGGATTACCACCCTTGACCTGCTGGCCACAAATGATTTAATGCACCTAAGAATGCCATTGGCCTTCTTGGCCATAAGGACACACTGCTGGCTGATGGCCAACCTGTTGCTCATCAAGACACCCAGAGCCTTCTCTGCAGAGCTGCTTTCTATCATGTCAGCCCTTAACCTGATACATGCGGTTATTCCCTTGTGTGTCTTTTACTATGTACAACCCTGCAGTAAGTTTATAAGCTTCAGTCATTACAAGAGTAACAACAGTAAGAACCAAAAGAAGATCTGAAATGAAGGATTACATCATGTTGACTGCCTTTCCCTCATCACCACACATTCTGAAATCTGTTAAATCGTTCCTGCCCCGTGAAATGCCCCCTGGGAAAGAAGCAGCAGGTAGTCGAGAGTCACTTTTGCCTTGGGGCAGGACCTGAGATCACCGCTTTCTCCAGAAGGTAGCTTGAGGCTGTTTCCCTCCTTTTAAGACTTCTACCAGAGCTTTTCCTGTTCTACAGCTCCCTCACCATACAACAGGTACACACATCTGTGGTGAACTATACCTGGTGAACTATAACACATAAGCTTAAACAGAGCTGGCTTCAGGCTGTCAGATAGGAGAGCTGGAGGGGATCTGACCTGAATGGCTGTCTGCCTTAACTAATTCACAGCTGTTTGATGTGAGTGTTTTCCCAGACTGTATCTTGGTAAGAGCAGATATGGGTAAGATAAGGGTTTCCCTTCCTCCTGTTTCAGTCTTCATATCCCAACCCTCAAAAACAGAAAAAAATAACTAAAAAAACAGGACCCCCCCCTCCCATCCAAAGCAAACAAGCACCAAACCTTGGTAGGAAAGAGGCAGAGGTATATCAGTCAAAAAAGAGTTGTATTCATTCTGGATTGGCCCCTGCACTCTGTCTGACTGGGAAAGAGTAGATGTTTAGTAGATGATAGAGTAGATCTACTAGAGCAGATGTCACTTGGAACCTCCATTCTGGAACACTTCTGTAACTAGCATCCACAGTGAAGACTCAGGCTTCAAAACTGTGGTTTTAATTTTGCCAAGCTCTGAAAGCCTCTCTGTATTATGTGACATTGGATGCCAGCTGTTGAGCTGGCAGCACCTTTCAAGCTGAAAGAGAAAGCACTACTAATAGTACTAGTAGCAAGAAAATAAAGGTTATGTATGTCTTCTTTCATGAAACCTCAGTGCTTCAGTGAAATAAGGTTTGGGGTCTTTGGAATCTTTCCGATTCCTAGGAAGACTAAACATAAAGCTCAGCTACAACTTCCCAGAAGGGCTTTTCAATAACACCTGGCACCAAAATCATTCTTTGGAGTTTTGTTTGTTTGTTTTGTTTGTTTTTTTTGTTTATATTAAGAAAAAAAAGGTTTGTATTACAGAACCAATTAATGCTTCAACTACACCCATTCTAGACCCTTAGAAATTTCTAGATTTTCTCTGAGACTCTATGATGGCCTCCTTTTCATTACTCTTGCTTTTTTTTTTTTTTCCTTGTTCCTACAGAGCACAAGTCTTTTCCTATTTGCAAGTTCTCATAGATCTTGCCTGCTGTAAAGGCGGGCAAAATGAGTAGTAGTTTCTGGTCTTGCATTTGTGAAAGTTATTTTCTGGAAATGTTTGAATTATACATACTCTCAGATTTGAAAGTCCAAAGAAAAAATTTCTGCCTGAGGAAAAAAAATCTGTAAGTAGTAATGAGCAAGAAATGAATAATCATTTCAAACCACAAATTTGCTTGGGCAACTAAGAATCCAGAGAAACGTGAAGTATAAAGATATAGTGAAGTAAAATCTTTTCTCCTTCCTCTTTGATTCTCTATGAGTTTGTTCTTCCTACAGCCTTGTTTAAAGATCCCACCACCACTTCTAAATGAACAGTAAAATGCAAAAAATCTAAATGTTACAGTTTTGAAATTTCCTTCAATTTAAGAAAGAAAAGTTGTATAAGAACACATCATATGGCTGTCACAGTGAGGTCTCATGCATCGACAGCTTCTACATAGCTATATACCGTAGAATACACTGAAAGGAAGCTGTTGTTGTGGTGACTGTCATATCAAATATATCTTTTTAATGTAGATATTTAAAAATCAAGCATTTATGTTATCAATATTACCTTGACACTGTGACAATAGATTGGTTTTAGATTCTTTTTAATCAAAAGTAAATATTTGGGGGAGGAACATTTTTCTTTGCAGTGTCATTTAAATTTTATTTTTTAATTCCTTCACTATATTAAAATAACAAAAATTATTGTTTGGATTCAGAACTGTATCAGTGGTTACTGATAATAGTCTGTTGCAGTTTAGGTTTATATGAGGAAACTACATAAAAGTGGACACAAGAACACTCTTACAGTCCTGTGGCCATGAGATATTTCATAAAGACAATAAAATTTCCAGTTGCATATCTCTATAGTATTGTCATCTAGTTCATTATGATCGCAAATTAAATAAGCATAGTAACTAGTTATTTGCACATGTAGGAAAACTTGCCAATATTTCCATCATGCTTAACTATCATTTTTCCAGTTTTTAAATAGCTAACGGCATTACTTTATTAAATTTCCTTTTAAAAAATAAGCTATTAATTTGCAACTTAATCTAACTTTACATATTTTATGATGTTTGGTTTTATTTTAATTCCCTAACTTTTGTTGAAACAAATAAACCCTACAAAGCTTTCTTCTTTGCTCTAGTAACTTATCACATGATCATAACAGGGCTTTTATTGCAAAGTGAGAAAACAAATAAACATCAAACCAAATTGAAATTAACTTTAAGTGCCTTTTTCTTTTTCCTGAGAAATAGTGCTTTCAACTGCTCTCACGTTTCCCTACACTTTTAATTATAAATAAAAGCACCAAGGTAGTTAATTAGTTCTACTTGTGCTAATGAATAGTAGTTTGGAATAGTCTAGATTACTAACTTACTGCCCCATGATTATATGATAAATTAAAGCAAACATATGTTACAAATATGTGTTTGAAAGAAACTGTGGAATCGCATTAGCTGCCTTAACATGCTACTTAACAACATGGCATAATTCCATTTTAATTGATTTATGAAGTCTTCTAGTGCTTAAAAAAAGTAACATTTAATTATAATTTCTTCTAAGGTTCTTTTGTTGGGGGGGGGGGGGATGCTTTCTGAACTGAAATGAAAATGTGCTATAGAGATCTTTCAGATTTAAACATTATAAGAAAGGTGAAAGAATCATTAAATGGTCTACTGTGAACCCAGCTTCACCTTCTTTGTGTAGCTGAGGATGCAGCTGAAGCTGTAGCAGTGAAGTGACTGGACTTCTATGTAGGCTTAGAATGTCTTTCATTTTCTCTTTCTCTCCTCCAAGGTTTCTTCTTATTTATTTATTTATTTATTTTCCATATGGCTCTTGGGAAAAAAAAGGGAGAAATATAAGTGTGAGAAAAAATAAGAAAAATACTTGTGTTCTGAAATTCATAACAGATGGAACATCAACTTGAGAGTGCAAGTATGGGTGCATATTTATCAGTGGGCAGAATGGATATGCATGAAGAATGCCACTTATGGGACAAGCGAGGAAATAGAGGACAGCCAGATAGGAAGTACTCATCAGAGCTGCAGTCTTGACATAACATTTATTCCTTCTCCAGGTCAAAGCACTGGTAGTGCTGGGGTAACGACAACCAATTAGCACAAAAGAGCAGATCTGGAGAATCATCTGATAATAAAATAAGAACAGGTGACTTCTGTGAAATTACAATTGTAGTAGTGGGATGGATTTTGCTAATGAGCAGACAAAACTCATGGACAGTATTAAATATATTTCTCACTATTCTCTACTTTCACTAATGAAGCCTGTGTATTTGTGAAAAGTTGAAGTTTAATACACAATAACAGTGTTCCCAAGTTCATAATTTTTCCCCCTTTTGTAACCATGTTATGCACAGTCATTTCACATGTGCAGTTTGTGGTAACTCTGAAATTAAGTTGATTATTAAAAAAGATAGAAGTGTTTAACTAACTGATCTCCGGTCAGAGCACAACAGTGTTTACAAAGCATCTAGGTAAGTAATTTCAAATAGTGAATGCTAGACAGTAATATACTAGCACAGAGTATTTACTGTGACATTTTTGCATGACAGTTTTGAGAAATTATTAATTTTTAAGGGGATAGAAGAGACACAAAATTCTGCATGTGTGCCCAATGACACATGCCTGTTTGTGCCTAATTCATTGGAAAAATTGCTCAAGAACTGTTCAGCCATGTTCGAATAAGCTGCCAAGGTCAACGGGACCTTTCCAAAAGTACTGGTTATGTGAGGTAAAAATGCTTGAGGCAATTTCAACTCATTTTTGTACATTTGCTTGTTTTATTTGGAGAGCAGATAATCTGGTGTTTTTGACAGGCCCATCTCTGGGCACTTATGACAGCATAATCTGGAAGACGGAGGAGTTTGGTTTGAATAAATTCTAGAACCCAGTAGTATAAACCTCAATGTTACGGATCCACTGAGGTTGCTGAAAAAGTCTTCAGACATTACAGACTTTTAACTCAAATTGCCTTTCTATGACAGTAACAATGCAGACACACACGTACACAAAACCAAACCAAAACAAAAAAAATGCACATGTAAATGGAAGTATTTCTGGCCCTGTAAGCAGTTTCTTGGATGTTTCCATGAGGTTTAGAGAAAAAGAGGAAGGCGTTGAGATTCAATTCTGAAATGACTGATATGCAACTTTTGAAGGCATTTTGAGAGGAAGTTAAGGAAACAGTATACCATTCACTAAAGCTGGTGCTTGGTGTGCCTCTGGAAACAGTAGTCAGATAAGAAAATCTACCTAGGCAAATATTGGTCATGTGTACATATGTGGGGTTAGATGAGTCGGTTTAGAAAGTTGTAGTAAATGAGAAACTTTGCTGCATGAAATCTGATCACATTCACCTTAGTTGCTTGCTCTTCCAGCCATTGTTTCTCTAGGGCAGTTTGGTAATGGCTTCTGCCCATTACAGACAGATTTCTTCAATAGAAACTCAAAGATTAGAATTCAAATCTATCCAGGATTTGATTAAACTTTGAAATTTAACACAGTCCATGAAAAGAGAACTAGATCCTTCTCCTTTGAGAGTGAGTGTGAACAGGACTAGGCATAAAAAAATACTGTGTTTGGAATAAGAAAGTCTCATGTATAAGCAAGGCTGCTCTGGGTGTGGTTTAGTTTCCAACCTGGTGGGTAAAAATCACCTCCAGCAAGCTATGTTGCCCTGGCTTTTGGGAGTTGCATTTTCAATGCTTGGCTTAGCAGGAGTTTCCTTTGCCCACAACTCCAGGCTCCCTGAGGTTTGAACTTGGAACACCTCATGTGCAGCCCCACCTCCATCCTTGGCTGTTCTTGGAGCTGACTGATATTCTTTTGGCAAGAATATCCCTGAGGCAAAGCAGGGCGATGATACAAGTTCACCTCGTTTACTGGAATGCCATTTGTACCATCCAGTGCTTTTTTTGCATTGTAATTATTTCCTGGGGGTAATTGCATGCTTTTTAGACTTTCTTTTGCGCTCCCATGCTCTGTGCAGAAAGGGCCAGAGGGCATTGCTGAACTGTTCCCAGGGATAACTATAAAGTTTGCTAGCCACTCCGACATTACTATTATTTATAAATCCTAGACAAAAGAAAATAAAGGGCTAGAAATTGCTAACTCCAGTCCATCTAATCAAGGTAGGGAGTTGGTCCGATGGTTGACAGTTGTTTTCCTGATTGCATTAGATATACACTAAGGATGTTCTGTGGTGTGAAAACTTAAGCTACGTAATGATATTCTTGCACAGATATATGGATTGAGTATGTGTCAATGTGGGGAAAAAAACACAAACAAACTTTGCTGTGGGTCCATTTCTACACATATCAGCCAGAAAATTCACCCAAAAGAAGAACGATGTGTTTATATTCCAAAGAAGTGAGGAAATGCATTGTTTCATATAGAAAAAGCTCAGGGTTCAAGGGGGGGAAGCTTGAAGCACAGTTCTTAGATGGTGCTGCTCTCTGGTGCTGAAGCTCAGAACCGTCATTTCCTCATAGCTCTTTCTAGCTCAGAAAAAAGGTTTTTAAAAAACTTTTAATTATTAATTATTTTCAATATCTGTGGTAAGTAATTTACTATGGCAATGTAACATTGGTGTGTCCAAATATTTCTCATCTGTAAAAAAGATTTGAATGCCTGCCGGCAAAGAAAGAAATGTTGTGTGAATATAGGACATCCAAAATTTAGCTCTTTTGAAAGAGTAGAAGAAACATCCACTTTGCAAGTAATGCAAAATATCTTACACAGGAGCATGTAACAGACCTTAGCTAGTTACAGCGTCTAAGTAAGAAAGAGCTAGAAAGAAATTAGCATTACCTCTACTAAGTGCTATTTTTATGTTCTAAATTGAATAACTGTTTTTAGTTTCAAGAAATTACCAGTTCATTTATCTCAGTTCAATTCATAGTAAATAATTCAGCTACTTACTATTTAATAACTACCACAAATTACTTGGATAACGGTTCTTTTACTGTTCCTAAAAATTAAAAGTATTAATTTAAAATAATTTACTTGCCTTGCTAAAAGACTCCACATTTAAGGGTAATGGCTACATATTAAAACAGTCAGACACACAAAGTCAGCCACAAAACTGAAAAGCTTCACTGCCATATATTGTGAAACTTGCATTGTAATCTTATGAGTAAGCAATGGAAACTTCATCTTAATTGTGTGTTAGCAGTAGAAGCTTACTTCCACACTGAGAAATCTCAATATAGTTGTAGTCATTCTTTTTAGCTCCTTGAGGGAAATTGGTATAAATCTTCCCTGGAATTTCAGAATAGCAGCAGATTTTGTATTGAGAAGCTTATTTTCCTTCTAAGGAATGGTCTTTAATCTTGCAGGAGAAAACTCAGTTTTCAGTCCTGTTCTATCTACAGTTTTACACTTTTCAAATTTTAAAGTGCCCTGATTGGGTATGTTTTTTGTGTCTGAAGATTTTGTAAATCAATCTCTGAAATCTATGCAGGCTGAGCTTACAGTGAATTGTTTATGACTTAAAAAAAAAAAGTTCAACAGTAGTTTCAGGGCTGTCAACTTCTGTCACTGTATATACATGGAATCATGGAAGGAAAGGGCTATAAGGAAGGAACAATAAAAGAAAAATTTCGAAAATGTTGGGGGAAAAAGAAAAAGATTTTGGAGGAGCATAAAGTTAACAGGAAAGGAATTTTGTTCCTTGTTGAGTCAGTCAGCTTATCTTTGTTTTTGGAGTCTGTGACGTGTGCATCTATATGCATATAGACAAACATGCATCAATGTGTGTCTATGCACATCCATAAGATTTCACTATCTGCTTGCATTGTGATGTCACCTCACATAAAGGGGCTGGAAACTACAGAATCTGTCAGAGGCTGAGCACCCTATTCTGAAGATAGGGAAAAACCACTGAAGTTGAAGACTTTAGAATGTATCCATGCACTTTGTTTAAATGGGGCCTGGATTTTCTTCCTGGATTCAAACTGAATGAGAACTATAGATTTCCCTTTGATTTGTGGTGTGCCAATGTACATATTTCAGACCTCCTGGGCAAAACTTGCACTATTTTTTAGCTGTATACTTTAATAAATAATGGACAAGATAGTAGAATTAGAAGTGTCAGACTGACTGAAAACAGTGAGAGAGAAACTCTAGGAAAACTCAGTCACCCATCTGACATACTGCTGTTTTAGAACAGTCTGCTCCCTGTATCCAAAATAGTATTATAATTTAAAGGCTGTCACATATGGAAGATGTTAGCAGTTTCCATTGCCTTGTTCCTCTTGGTAGATGCACCCACTGAACCTATACAAGGTCCATTCCGAAGTAGGTGATTCATGAAATGTTTTCATGCTTCTGGTTCTTATAAAAATTAGTATATGACCAATGTTTGAGGGTTTTTTTTTTTTTATATTGTGTTTTACTTTAGAGAAAATACGATTACAACATTACTCTTAAGAAGTCTTAACATTAGTAGGTGGAGATCTCCTGATTAAAGTCTATTTAATTATTAGTACAATCTGCATGACAAAATGCAAACTTATTTCTAATACAGGGCACTTACATGATCTTTATCGCTTGTAACTATTACAGAAAAAACAATAAATTAGGCTTCAAAATAACACCTGGAACAGAACTCCCTCTATAAACCTGTTTAACCTTTTTTTTTTTTTTTTTTTGTGACACATTGGAATTTATTATTTTGAAAGTCTTGGAGCACCTGGTCTGTGATTTTATCAGACTTATAAGAAATGCCTTGGAGGCAAGTGTGGGGGAATGGTTAGAACAAGAACAAGAACCATGATACTTTAAAAAGTGCCTTTTATCTTAACAGATTTAGTTTTCAAACTCAGAGCACTCTGGACTGCAGCTCACTCTGACAAATCAGTTCCTAAGGTGTTAGTTACACTGCAGTTAAATAATCCTAACATCTCTGGTGGCTTTCTATGTTTAACCTCTCACCCTGGAAAATTTGATTAAGAGATGAATGTAGGTGGAAAAATACACCAAGTATTTGTTGTATTTTTTAACCCTTTGTAATTACTGTTCCTTTAACACTTTCTGAATCCAAAACACAATGATGTGAACAGTACATTCAAAAGGATGTAGGCAGTTTACAACAATCTAATAGTGACTTATCCCGAATCCACTCTTTAGGCAAATACATTATGACCTTTGAGACTTTTTTCTCTTATTATTATTCAATACGTGCCTCTTACAGCAGAATACTTTTACTCCCTAATATTCTGTCCCAAGCACATAATGATATAAATATAAAAAAATCCTTTTTGTCATCAAATATTTAGAATACCTAAAAGATGATTTTTCTCAGATGTTCTGACTGAACTATGACTGCTCCAAATTCCATGTGAATTAACTTTACTGTCAGCCTCAGTGGGACTTCTCTTATCCATTGAAGAAGAGAGGAAGCCATCTCAGGTTGTGATGTAGGAAGCTCACCCATCCACTAAATGAGACTATTGCAATCTGACTGTCTCATTAGTTGAATGTGGTCAAAAAGTATCTTGAGTAATCATTTTCATTTGAAACTTTTGCATCAAGAATTGCCTGTTCCCAAAATAGGACTAAAGCTGCCTGTGAGTGCAACTAGAGATACAGTATTTTTTTTTTGCTAACTAAGATATTAGGCTTGTTGCTTAACATGTCTAAAATTAGGCTAAAATGAAAATTCAAGAATGCAAATAAGCATTATATTATTGATTAGAATAAAACATTCAGATCACTTCAAAAAAGAGAAAAGGGAAGAGTCAGAATTTCATAACACATTTCTCTGCAAAAATGCAAGTGCACAATGTGAGTAGTAAAGGAAAGATGAATGTTTGCTCCAGTGAGGATCAACTAATTTTGTTTTCTTTCCCATCTGTCCTCCATGTGAGTCCGTCCACATGAAAAATCCCGCTTGGTGAAGCCCCACAGGGATGGCATCCATATCACAGCAAATGCTGGGACCATTCATCACTTTGGTGCCTGGGATAATTTTACAATAACCTTGGCAGGCACACTTCTACAAAAGATGATTTTCAGCTGTAGGCCTGAAATCAGATTAGATATTGTTGTTTAATCACTGCTATAGTCATATTCCCAATACACAGAAGTGAAGTTTCTGTGTCCTTTTTATTTCTTTATTTCAGTGTTACACTTTGGATACATAAAAGGACTGTCTTATAAAGTTATCTGCAACATAATATTAACCTTGGACAAAAACTAAAGGGGTAAAATTAATGTCAGTTAATTAGTCAAACTGATGTTCAGTTAAGGTTATTTTATCAAATATTTAAAGTTTCATAAAAGAGATGACAAATGAAAAGTATGAGGTTAGTGTAAGCCCTGAGATAATTGATGAGTAACAATGGAGCTTACAAAAGAAAGTTCACGTATGTCTGTATGACAGTAAGATTTATTATTTTTCTGGGTTGTTCACTTCAAAGTATCTTTAAAGATGGTTATTGTAAAATAAAACAAGGCAGAGTTGCAATCAAAGAAAAATTATCACCAAAAATAATCCACAAAAAAAGTGGAAAAATGAGTAAAGGTAATTCAGAATGGCTCCTGGTTTTTGAATTGTGGCATACAGAGAATATTAAAGAAGAACTGTAAAGGTAAAATGGGGGAAATTTCTTCCTTTTTGTTATTTGCCTGTACTTGGATTCATCGTCACATATTGCTCCTAATGCTCCACAGTCCAGTACTCCCTGAGGTTGCTGAAACCCTCTGATCAGACTCTAATGAGAACCGGATCAAGGCTCATGTGAGTGCACTAGAAGCTCATTTCTTTCTTTTTTTTTTTTTTCTTTTTTCTTTTTTTTCATCAGGTTTAAAAAAAGTCTGCTGTTTTCAAAAGACCTTGAAACATAAGTGTGAAAGATATGTGGACTAGAAACATATGCATTTTGCAAAGAATTGTTTTGTGTACCACTGCAAAGTTTTCACTAAGAAATCTATAACCAATAAAAACATCCTAAGAACTCACTCCCTCTCTTTTGAAGCACTGAGGAAACCAAGGCCCATTCTTGCTGAATATAAGTTGATTTATGCGAGTGAAGACAAATGGTTCTCAGTAAGCAATCATCAAATTCAAAGTGAAACTCTAGAGCTTTGAACCCACATGACCTGAAGCAGAAACTAGTGTTCACACCAACCTTTGCAAGACAAAACTGCTGAGTCTGTAAGAAATATCAGCCATTCATCTGAATACTCGGGAAGAAAATTGTTTTGTGAATATCAGCAATACAAACTCGTTATTTTTAACTTACGAAATTTACAACTGCTTTATTTGGCATCTTCCCATCTCCTGCATTAATTTTATGTAATGAAGTGTTTTCTGAGAAATAGATTGATACCCATTCACCTAGTCAAAAGAAAAAGAAACTAACAGAGTGCATGTATGATTGCATTTTCTTACAAGAGGGTATGCAGGAATACAAATATTCTTTCTCGTACATATATATGGTAACAACTAAATCAGTTTCTGTACATAGATTCCATCAAAAGTAATCATGAAGCCATATATCCAGGTACTGGAAATTTAGTGATGATCAGTCCGTTCTATGAGAGGTAGGCTGATCAGATAAAACTGGTATTAAATTTTAATGGAATTATAAATTTGCTTACAGAGCATTTCTGCGTATGTGTGATACAAATACTTTTATGACTCACCATCGTAATGTATTCTATTGTCAAATCTTTTGTACACAGTCACTATACACCACTTTCCCATCTCCCAACTCCTCAGATTCTTCAATTAGTCCTGTTACTATTCATTTTCTCCATTACAGGAGGTCCTTACCATCCTTGAAGCTGTATAAATGGCAGCTACGGCAGATTTCTATTTACCACCATTCCCCAAATCCTATTGTTTCTTTCATCTTTGTTTGGGAAAGAATGTCATTCAGGCATCAACATAGTAACCTCTATCTAGGTGAAGAACTTGTTTGGTCTCACAATATTGATTTTTTCTTTTTTAACAAGTGAAAAAAATTAGTGAGAGTTACTACAGATAGTCAAATATTAATCCATTTTGAAATCATTGAAGAAATATAAATGGATTGAAACTAGACTCATTGAGTCTAAAATAGACCAGCTAAAATGAGTCATAGATGTATGCTGTGATTTGCCAAGGAAAACAGAGATTTCTGTTGTACTCTATCCTTTTGAAGCATTTTAAGGTGAAAGCACAAGACTGATAGAACTTTCTTAGTGACTAAATTGAATTTCTTATAAGTATGTCCTGCTCTTCTTTGCACAGCTCTAGGAAAAAAAAAAGAAAAGAAAAGAAAAGAAAAGAAAAGAAAAGAAAAGAAAAGAA
>NW_024884253.1:60329464-60333784 GCF_019232065.1 Centrocercus urophasianus
AAAAGAAAAGAAAAGAAAAGAAAAGAAAAGAAAAGAAAAGAAAAGAAGTGTAACTTTGATTTATATTTTGGTTTCCAACCTTTGAGTTCTTGATTCCAGTTGAGGTGCTATCATTCCTGCTGGTTGGAAATGTAGTGACCTGTATGGACACTTTGGTTGACCCTGGATTCTCTGTTTCTAACTATTGCTGCTGGTTTCTTAACCTTATTTTTAGAAACCAAAGCATTTATGCACTGTAAGAGTTTTTCTGTGTCTTGACACTTTACTCATGTCAGGACTCGGTAGACACATTTCCTATCAAAGTTACTCCTTTATTCTTCCTGATGCCCAACCTCATTGTACCAAAGCTTTAGTGAGGCTGTGGTCAGCCTCCGTGATCCAAAACTAATGGAAATGCAGAATAGTAACATTCATGTCCGTAGAGCTTGAGTGCATGTAGCTAGGAATAAGGAGAGGCAGAGTGGTTCCTTCAAGCTCTTACTGCCCATCAGTGTTACACAGGAGGTCTTGGGCTTCTGAGTGTGTGAAAATGACGTTCAGCTTCCAAAGAATGCAGTTTATTTTCTCAAGTGAGGACTAGGTGTAAAAAAGTTGGGAGATACTATTTCTGTAACTACTGAGATCTGTTACAAGGAATTGTGGTCCCTTTCCCCTGAAAGAAGATTTAGGAAAGTGAGAAGTTGGAATCTGAGGCTGGATAAAATCACGTCTGAAATAAGGTGTGCATTTTTACTGATGATAACTATTAAATACAGAAGTGACTAATCACAGGATGCGCTAGATTTTCTATACCTGAAATCTTTCAGGAAAGATTGAGTATGTTAGGGGTTATCTCTTGTTCATCCAGAAGTTATAGGCAATATTATGAAGAAAATAAGATCAGAAACTCATAAGAGACCCTTAGGTCTGTACAGGTATATGAAAATCAATGGCATAAATTTGTGAATGTTAGTGGTTTTATTCTAGGCTGAAACTTTTAAATTTAGTTTTCTGCTTTCTGTTATTAATGATGACATGTTTAATTCTACAGAAGCTGAATTCTGGCTGCAGTTAGACTGATGCAACTCCAGTAACTTCAGTGGAACTGCAGGATTTGATGCAAGGGCATTTCCGAGCTGGCTGAAAAAATTATTGCTACTTAATCAAAAGATTTACCTTGAGAAATTTGTTATCTCAAACATTTATTCTGTGGAGTGTGTACATTTTCTCTAGGGAAGAAAAAAAAAAGGAAAGGAGAATTTAAAAATTATGCCTAATAGAGGAATACATTTTGAAAGGATAAAAATGTCTCATTCAGCAGTCGAAGACAAATGTTTTGTTCCTAATATTATAGCCCAAATTCACTCACTAAAGACTGATAAATTTTAAATAGCGCTTTGTTTGGGAAGGAGGTTGTATACTTCACTCTCATTCTTTCAGGTTGCTATCCACCATACTGAGCAGAATCCCACAACTTTACAGGTGGAGCCACATTGCAGCTAGTGACACAGACAGATGACATATTTATTAGCTTGTCAAAGCTTCCTCTGTTTATGGAAGACTCACCCAGCTAAACAAAACAGTCTGCTTCCCATTGGCTAATTGAGCTGGCCCCTGTTGAGAGTCTCAGCAAAGTGCTTGATGAGGCATAAAATGATGATTAATTAATTTACTGCTCAGTTGATCATCAAACTGAGAGGTTTATGATTCTCACAGCGGTCAACACTCTCTCTTCAGTGTGCAACAGCATGAGCAGCCTTCATTCTGGCCTGCTGCTGCCTTTGCTATGACCTGAGATATGGTGGCTTAACAGAGAGAAAATGGTGAAAAATAAGAAAAACTTTCAAAAGGGAAGTACTTAGTAGTCTCTTTGTGAGAAGCTTGGTTGTGCCAAACTACTTCTCAGAGAGGGGCTTCTCCTATCTCAGCTTTAATGAAATCTACTTTGCTGGACATTATTTTCGTTCAGTGTGTTACACAATAACCTCCCTAAAAATCAATTTTGTTCTCTGATTACATGTATAAATGGCAGAATTGTAAAGAAGTTATAGAGATAGGGTTTAACAGTTGCTGTACAGGTATAGGTGTGTTAGAAGAAATCAAAATGCCAGTACAAACACTCAGAAGGGTTTGCTATTGATAAAAAACAAAGAGAGATTAATGTTAGTAATTAAAAATTCTTTAAATCCTCAGGGAACTACAAAGAATTATGAAGATTTGAAGATTTAAGAGATCACATTCTGTGTATGGTGGGCAATACCATACCCAGGTATACCGTACCCAAGCATCTGAAGACAGCATTCAAAATCCACATTTTTTTTGCATTTGCATGCATTTACATCTTGTGTGCAGTCACAAAGTGTTTCACATATTTTTGTGTGTATGTAAACTTTTAAATATTTGCATTATGGCAATATATTAGATGTTTTTTTTCTGAAATTTGTGTGTAGTGTCTGCTGTTTATTACCAACGTGAAGATAACAAAATTCTCCTTAGTCACAGTTACTTACTGAAGAACAGTGCCAGGTGAATCAATATACATATAAAAAAGTAATTGAATCCAGTTCATGTATAAGTTTTATATCAGTAGTTTGGTCTAAATTTGCATATCAGATTGGTGGCAGAAAACATGTTTACGTAAGGACCTGAATGCCAATCTATACATGCTTAGAAATCACTTTTTTGTCTTCTTTAAGACTGTACCAATGTTGACAAATGTAATGAAAGACTCAAGTAACAGTCTTCATGTCTGAGCATTTAGGTGAGAAATAGTTTGCATGTGTAGCAGGACAGAAGAGAGTGTCCATTTGCAAATAATATTTTTCACCAAATAGATATATCCACATATTAGAAGAGGTTCTGGTTATGAGGAACCCAGGCAGAAAATTAAGTTTTTAAATGTAGAATCATAGAATCACAGAATCATAAAATGGCTTAGGTTGAAAGGGGCCTCAAATATCATCTAATTTCAACCTCCAGCCATAGGCAGACTTGCCAAACACTAAATCAGGCTCTAGATCAGGCTGCTCAATGTCCTTCAGGGATGGGACATCCACAGCTTCTCTGAACAAACAGTTCCAGCACCTTACCATACTGTCAGTGAAAAATTTCCCCTTAACATCTAATTTAATTTTCCTCTCTTGTAGTTTAAAAGCATTCTCTCCCGTGTTATTATTACCTGCTACTGTTGACTGTTGATATTGCCCAGGTCATAAAGAAAGAGTTTCTGAAAACAAATTTCAAAACTGCACTTCAGATAATGAGTTAGATTTACTGTCATCTGATGCAAGCTTCATGCTCTCTGATTTTTTTGGGGGTTTGTTAAAGTACTGTTGAAAGAATAACAGAATTTAGTAGCTTGCTCACACAAGAGTATAGGCAGCAGAAAAAGCGGACTTGGCTTTGTCATAGCCAGGCACTGGTGGTTGGATAGCTACATTTCTTTTGGACGACTTTATTCCACTGTTTTTTTTTGCTTTGTTTTGTTTTGTTTTTCTATTATCCGTATAGAACTCTTTACTGTGTGAATGCTTTTTGCTTAAAAACTTTTCCATCTCTGATCTGTCTGATTTTTTCCCCACTCTTATACATTTCAGTGGTCTAAAATTCATCATTCTATAACTGTATCTGCTTTCTCTCATACTATTTTTTATGATCGTCTTCTGAAGGTCTGCATAAAAATGCATAGTGCTTTATTTTTATAGCTTCATAAAATGTAATGGAAAAAAAACCATTAGCTAATCTGGTTGACCACCTTTGAAACATGGGTTGTAGAATTTCACCTGGTTATCCCTACAATGAGCTGAATAATGTGTATTTAACTAAAGTGTATCTTCCAGATGGATATCTAGTTTTGATTTGAAGACATCAAAGGCTACTTCCCTGACAGTTTTGAATACATCAAAGAGCACTGAGCTTGTGGAAGATAAAAGAAAAATGAGCTAATTGCTTGGATGCTAAAGGGAAATTTACAGCAAATATTTTGGTCTTATTCTGGCTTTTAAAAATCTGGATTAGTGGAAAGATTACAAGCCATTATTACACATGTAAAAATCCTCACATGATACAAAACAAAATTTTGAAAAAAAAAAGAAAAAAGAAAAAAGGAAAAAAGCAAGTAAGATCTACCATAGTCTACCATTGGTAGCCTTTGTAAATTACAGGCTGAAGCAAAAGAAGCGGTACCCTTCCCTTCCCTTCCCTTCCCTTCCCTTCCCTTCCCTTCCCTTCCCTTCCCTTCCCTTCCCTTCCCTCCCCTTCCCTTCCCTCCCCTCCCCTTCCCTCCCCTCCCCTCCCCTCCCCTTCCCTTCCCTTCCCTTCCCTTCCCTTCCCTTCCCTTCC
>NW_024884253.1:60377248-60401036 GCF_019232065.1 Centrocercus urophasianus
AAAGAAAAGAAAAGAAAAGAAAAGAAAAGAAAAGAAAAGAAAAGAAAAGAAAAGAAAAGAAAAGAAAAGAAAAGAAACAGCTTGTTTTCCCTTAGCTCCTTTCTGTGATAAGGGAATAGTCTCGTGAATACTGCCAGCCTTATGCCATATGTTACAGGAAACAAGGGACCCTTGAAGAAGAGGCTTTTGAATTATTGATCAATGATTAGCAAATGCAATTGAAATTGTAGACTTGATGTTGTGCAGGGATTCATAATTTATGAGTGGACAAAATAGTAGGTAGCAGAGGTAGTGGTAGGTGATTTCAGCCCCCATATTGATTACTTAAAACAACAGGAGGTAAGTGTAGTGTGACAGACAGTACAAAAACTGACAGCTCACTGCCTGTCCATCACTACAGACAAAGTGCTGGGGGAATAAAGCTTACTGTAGAAGCAAATACATTTCTATTGTGTGTCTTTGGTCATTATGCTATTTCAATAGACCAAAGGACATATTTGTTTATAATTTATGTATTCTCTTAGCATAAAAGATTGATAGCAACCTATTAGAATCTGTAGTGTCTAAATATCCAGATAGTTTGTACATGTTACAGATTGAGAAGCAATGTTGTTTTCTTAGTATATCAGTAAAGTTTTACCTGGAAATGTGGAAGAGGCGAGTTATGCATGCCATTAGTAGCTCTGTTTTCCAACCATTACTGCCTTCCATCAGCTTTTGCAGGGATAATAGATTACTTTACAGAGCTGTTCATGACAGTAGTAACTCATGAGCAGGCTTCTGTCAAGGAAGTACCTTCGCTAGAATTTTGTGTTTTGATGAGAGGAAATAGGTAGATAGACAACCATTCTTCAGACTGGAGGGTGATTTCTCTGCCTGAGTAAACAATCTATGAATTTAAATAGAGATAAGCTTTAATGGTTGAAAACATTCTGAGACTGCACTGAGTGATCTAGTGACTTAAGTGTCACAGGAGAAACTTATGGGACATTTAATGGCAAATGATAACCTATTTGGTAATGTGCTATTAGACAATCACATGGCCAGCTGGTGGCTCTTTTCTTAATCTCAATAGATAAATGTGTGCACACATGGAGTCTGAACATGTGATTTCTTCTTCACAATAAGTCAACATTATACAGAAAATTACACAATAGCCTTATTGAATATAAACTACTATTTTTCAACAGCAGAAGAGAAACACAAAGAGCTAACCACATGATTTTGAAGCCAACAGTACTTTGAGTTAAACCTGGCTATGCAATGCTGTGTTCATCTTGTCAGAAAATCAAACTGAAGAAGGCAAGCAAAATGGCAGCAGAAGATTTCATCATTAAGTTGAAGTTGGAATAAAAAAAAAGATAAAATGGTTTCTTTGAAGACCAAGATAGAGATCAGAAGCATACGTGGAAAATAGAACATGGCATGTGGATCAGTCAACTCACATAAAACTAGAGGATAATGCAAGGAATATTGAGTGATGAGGGTTGCCTGAAGTCTGTGCCTAAATACAACCAACAATTAACCAGAATTTCATTTCAAAATTTATAGTAACCTGTTTACACTAAAACTCCTAGATTTTTTCAGACTTTTTGTCCAGTAAAAGCAAGGCCACGTTATGCAAAATACAGCTTTACACTTGAAATAGGCATATTTAAAATACAAAGTTATCACTTGTACTAGAACCCTATTATACAAAGAATTATAGATATACACTAAAGATTTCCAAGGAAATGAGACTTATATCCCCACTGGAGTAACTGAGATAGGACACAAGAGTTCAAACAAATAAAAAATTTGCTTGTTGAATTACCATCAAAGACCGTAACAGCTTGATGCTTTTATCATAAACAGCACTATATAGTATAACTTCTCAGTTCAAAAAACTACTGGAATGATGACCAAAGAAAATGAGTATTCTGCAAGAGAAATCATCTAGTTCTGTCACCAAATAATATTGCCTCTAATGAAAACAGCAAACTCAGCTGGAGAAGGAGCTAGACCAAATGCAAAGACAGAAGATTAATCAAGTAACAAAAACTCTCCCCTGGAAAGTCTTCAGGGGAGAAAAAGTATATCTTTCTCTGCTTCGTTCTGAATGAACCAAACTGAAGTGTTAAGAGGGAAAATAAATTCTCTGAACCTGTCAACTCTATGTTTTACTGCAAAGAAATATCCTCCTGCTTCACTTCATCTGTTAGAACTTTGGAAGATCCAATTCACTCTGACCACGCAGAGCTGGTGACGTGCTGATGCTCTTTGGAAGGAAAGATTTTTCCTTCCAAAAAAAAAAAGACTATTTTTTTTCTCAGTCTCCATCACACATCTACAAAGGATAAGTTAGCATAAGTAGTCTGGAACTACAGATTTAGAAGAGTATAAATTTAGATAGAATAAATTCTTAAGTAGAACATAAAAATATAACACGTTTTTAATATAAGTGAGATTTCTTGCTTGAATTCCATGTTAGGTAATCTTGAAGCATGTGATTGATACAATGAGGGTGCAAGTGAACAAGAAATGTAGAATGTGGCGTTAAAAAGGAAACATAAAAGAATATCTAGGAATAATTCTTTGTATAATAAGGTTCTAGTACAAACGATAATTTTGTGTTTTAAATATGCCTATTTCAAGTGTAAAGCTGTATTTTGCATAACATGGCCTTGCTTTTGCTGGACAAAATGTCTGAGTAAAAGATGCATGAGTATTGCTTTTTTCTTATTTATAAAGAAAAGCAAGAATTTTGTCCTTCATAAGTCATGATCTGCTCAGTCTTTGTAGCTTCATTTTTGATGGGTGATATATTCATCTCAAACTCATGTTATTAAATCCTATACAGTGACAAAATATCATGTATTTCTCCCTTTTGTTCTGAGTATAATGGCAATAAGAGTGAGGCTGCACTAAGATTTATGTATCTTCGTGATGATAATGAACTTCCCATTGCTTAAGTTTGGCTGTCCCACTTCCCATTGCTTAAGTTTGGCTCTTAATTCACAGTAATTATTTGCAGAATAAAATACTTTCTATGTCAATTTGTTAGTTAGCTATTTTTTCTCACTGAAAGCTGAAGGGAAACGTGAAAAACGCTACACAGGTTATCTCAGATGAGTTGTAGCTATTTCTGATAACCACCAATCAGCTTGAACTATGTGAAATTCCTTCTGCCTTGTCATACTCTCTGATTGACCAACAGTGTCAAAGAGTACATCCTACCTCTGTTGTTTTTTTTTTTTTTTAACACATATGGGTATTTTCTTCCTTTATTGAGTCAAGTTTCAAGTATCTGTATAGAAATATAGAATATCCTGTGTTGGAAGTGACATACAAATATCACTGAATCCAAATTCTGACTCCACAAAGGATGATCCAAATATCTAAGAGAACTGTGCAAAACCTTGAACACAAACAGACTTGGTGCCATGACTATTCCCTGGGGAGCCTGTTCCAAAGCCTTCTCTACAAAATCTTAGCATGTCCTGAGATAGAAGAGATTTCCCATGAAATCTGGGAAAAAATGCCACAAATCATAGCTCATCAGAGCAGTTTTACATTTTGTTATTCACCAAAGAATGCACTACAGTCAAGCAAAAGTTTACAGGCAATTTGGTGAGGCAGGAGGATAATATTTTCATGGATCTTATAACAGTAAACAAATAAAGAATAAAAAAATGACAATGATTAAATATAATATTAACTATTTCCCTCACAACCTCACTGTTGATCCAAGAATTGCTATTCTGTTTCTTCATCTACTGAATGGAAAGCACATCTGATAAAAATGATAATATGAATGAGTTTGAAACTTAGCTAGTATAACTGTGAGAACATATACCTGTGGTCTTTCCTTCTTGGAAACTGTTATGTGAACATGCATTGTCCAGAAACAAAGCAGAAGAAGGAACTGAAAGTCCCTTGGAAATGTAAAGTGAAAATATAAAGCTTGACTTGGCTCATCCATATCAGCTATTGTATATTTCTGTGGAAAAAAAAAAAAAAAAAAAAAAAAAAGTCCCTTTTGCTTTACTTAGTTTTGCACTAGGGAGAGGAGAGAGTGAGCAGTGAGAAAAAGGGGGAATATCCATGGTGGGGCAGCAAGGAGGTGTGAAAGTAAGAATAGGCAAATGTAATTTGATCTGCTAAAAGAGCATTTTGAATGCAGGAACAACATAGTCTGAATGGTACAAAAGAATCTCAGAAGAGAGGAACACTCATGTTGAATGGGATGTTTTTATAATAGATGTCTGAGTTGCTCTTCATTTAAATATTTTAGAACTAAATTATTGACAGTCAGGGAGAGGGTAGCTCGCTGACATATATTTCACACATCCTTTAACAAAACTACAATGTGATGTGATGATGACACTTCCAGAGAAACAAGTCAGTCTGAGTGATTTTGAGTAAGTACAGAGGGCTAAATAGCAGCAACGTGCCTTGGATGTTGCATTCAAGACTCTGTTTCAACATTTTACTGTAGTAGGCTATGTCATGCTCTTGCATATCAATATGCACCTGTCAAAAACTCCTCACGTTGTCAGTTTCTTCTTATTTTTTTAATACATGTGATGTGAGAAAAGCTTAGGAGAACAAGACTTTCACAGTCTGCAGTTAGTAGCTATTGGGAGACTAAGATTAGTCTTCCAAAACTGTGAAGAGGTTCTCATGAAAATAAATCCAGGATTTTTACTGAGGTACATGACAGCAGAATGACAGACAGTGGTTATAAATTGCATCAGAAGAGGTTCTTATTGGATATTGGGAAAACTAAACAAATAGTTTTTCCAAGTATAATTGGAGCATGTTATTCAGCGAGACTGTGAAGTCTCCATTCTTGGGTGTTTGCAAGACCAGATTTAATAAAGCCCTGAGCAAACTGTTCTGTCCTCACAGGCAACTTTGCTTTGAGCAAGCAGTTGGCAATAAGACCTTCGACAATCCTTTCCCTTCTCAGCTCTTCCCTAATTCCAAGATGTGCAAAGAATATTAAGGTTAAATCTATACTTTGATTTCTAGTTGTGGTCCAGCAAAAGCCAGTTTGGGGAGCCAGAAAGATTATTTTGCACTGGCTTATTCCATTCTGAAGCTTATATAAAGAATATTGCAAATAAATTTTAAATAAAATTTACATTCAAGAATATGCTAGTATCTGATGAGCTGCACTGAAAACCTGAATGAAAAATAATTCAAAAGATAAAGTGTATGTTCACAAATATATGAGCTTGTGTGACTTACACAAACCCACTCTCTATATAAAGTCCTAAGAGATGCTTTTGAAAAGTGTTGAGTTAGGTGTGGTACAAGGCTAATCTCAGAAACATTTAGAATGCCTTTGAAGGTTCTAATGCTTGAAGTGAATGGTGAAAAACTTAAAGACAAATGAAGAACAAGGCTCTGTGTCAAGAAATACTCTCATTCACAAAGGGGAAAATTAATTTTCAAATAAACAAATTACTGTGATATTGTAAGTTTGGATCAGGCCTGAACAACACAACTTATACAGTGAAAAAAAGAAAAGTTACTTTCATCCTCAAGTGATCAAATGATCTTTTGTTTGTTTAGGGAAAAGTAAATTACACATATGCAAAAGAGTAGGACTTTCACATAGAATTATAATGGATTTGTAAATGTTGCAATAAAAAGGAAAGCGCATCACTGTTTGATAGCTAATATTCCTGTTGATGAATGTACTTAATGTGTCTCAATGTACCAAAATGAACTCCTGTGTCTGTAAAGATGCATATTTTTTTTTTCCAGGAACAAAGAAAAATATGTTCTACCTCTTCTTGTCATTTAGAAAGCAGGCCAGTAACTTTGAGTTGATCAGAAAATGGTGATCAAAGAATCATGGAGTTACAGAACTGGAGAATCATAGAAGGGCTTGAGATGGAAGGACCTTAAAGATCAGCTAGTTCTAACTCCCCTGATGGGGGAAGGGTTGCCACCCACCATGTCAGGTTCCCCAGAGCCCCATATAACCTTGACTTGAACAATTCTGCAGTTGGGGTATCCACAAATTCTCTAGACAACCAATTCTAGTGCCTAATCAACCTCTGAATAAAGAATTTCCTCCTAACATCTAACCTAAATCTTCCTTCTTTTAGGTTAAAGCTATTCCTCCATGTCCTATCACCTTATATGGGGGAGGCTTTCCAAAGTAATTGACACTAAAAATGTATTTTCTTTCAAGTAGGCTGTAAAGTTCCCAATGAGCTCCATGTGATTTCAAGCTTTGTGAAGTAGAACACAAATCTGGTCAATCTTCTGCGATCCTGCAGATCAAAAGTGTGGTTTTTACGCTTCCTGAGATTAGCTGGACTTTCACACTCCTTTATTTTCACTTTGAAAATTTGCATTTTCTTATTTTCACTTTGACCAGTGACATTTCTTTTTCAAGCTAGAACTGTTTCCTTGAAGGCCTTGTGCTGAGATGATTGCCTCTACATTGGTGTATAGGCAGTTAAAATCCTAAAATAATATGAATCATAAACAGATTAAGAGCTTCCTCATATGTCCAAACAACACATCTTCATTGTTTGGCCTTTGTGGATCATGGCTTTAAATAGCCATTATTTTCTCGTATTAGGAACCAAATTTTTTTACTTCTTCCACTCATCTTTTTACTTCTGTTCTGCACACTTAGAACGGTGAGAAAGAATCTAAACCCAAACAATTGAGAATTGTCTCTTTGCTGCTGCAGCCCTTATGAGAGAGGGACTTTGCATAAAACAATCTGCCCTTCTGTGCAAAATTAAAGGAAAAAATATATTTTAACTTTTTTTCTTATTGTTTTCTTAATTAAACAAACAAACAAACAAACAGCAAGAGTAATCACAAAAGTCAAAAGGAGAGTAGAAGAGAAAAAAAATCGGAATACTGAAAATTAGATTTATAGATTTTCATTTAAATAAATAAAGAAATGATTTGTTAACATACTTGAAAATCTAACATGGCAAACTTTACTGGAAAATATCATTAACAATTCTGATCTCTCTTTTCCACTGGGGATGAAAACAGGCATGACCCACCCTGGGGTAATTTTAACTAAAGGGCACCACTTGAGAATTCTCTTAATAATCTCAGTCTCAAGTCCTTCAGCCAGCACCAGTCACCTTGTAATGAGTATTCGCTTCACAATAATCTCCTTTTTCCCGAAAAAATGGTATAAATAGAATTACAACACAATTGCCTCCTTTTATCTGATGAATGTGAAGCAGCAATATTGCGTTAGCGGGCATTTTTGGAAGATATATTGGACTTTAATAAAATTTGATCAATGCATTTAAGTCAAATTGAATTATATGTAAGTGGATAGGGTTGACATATGTTTCAATATCTGCGAGTGATACATTATTCTCCAGTGAGCATAAAATTTAATGAAATATAAATACCCATTAATCCTCATGTTTCAACCAATCAGTCACCGTTGCTCCTGCCTGCTGTTAGCAGAAGCAGGCCCAGAAAGTCATCTGTTTTATCTAAGCAGGAGCTCCAAACTGGAAAGACATCAGAAAGCTTTCGGAAGTGAGAAGGCACAGAATAGGAAAAAGTATGCCAACACTTTTGTTGTTTATGCTCTCTAAAATGAGACAGGGTAACGCTGAATTCTCTCTTTTTAACAGAAATTTAAAGAAGTAAGCACTAATCAGAACCTTTTAAATTGGAATTCTACAATAATAATATTCAGACAAATTTTAAAAAATTTGTTTTGTTTTCTTTTTAACAAAGCCCATCATATTCTCCATTCCTGTAGGGACTTTTTATGGCATAGTTTGCATTTTTGCAGAGCAAATGTGTGAGAAAAATAATGCAGAAAACCAAGATCAATTTTGCCTGGAATTGTCTCTAGTACTAGCAATATGATAGAGTCAGACTTTGAAATCTGTGCTACACGAAACATGAGAAAATAGGCTGTAGATTAATATGTAAACAACAAAAAAGATCTGACACTGGAGTTTCATATTTTACTGAGCATTTACTTTTGTGCAACTGTACTTTGAAATAGCTATAACTTTGATTAAAACTTAAACAGAGTAGCACTAAATTGTACCAACTCTGAACTAAAGAAAAAAGAAAAAAATTAGAAAGTTTAAGGTCTAACTTTTCAGCTGATATTTTTAATATTATCTAAGCACCAAATTGTGGAATCTTTTTAGTTTTCATATGGAATGATTCTATCAGTAAAATAAAAAAACTGAATCAAATAAACAGGCACAAATCTTAGGTAAGTGCCAAGTCAATCTTCCCTCAGAATTTTTAAGTAATTTAATAAAGAATATTATATATAATGAAGTTTTATTTCAGGACTATATTTTGATGCACCTGTAACCCTTGTCACAAAGCCAACAAGTAATTTGATGTGGAAAATGCACATGTTTAGAATCTCTTATCTAACTACTACAGAACACAGGCTTAAAGTCAGAGTCTCAGGTATTTCAGTACAGTTTTCTAATCACTGGATATAACATAACCATTTGTAGGTCTCCTTCAGTTCCCCATTTCAATAGTCAATTAACTGAACACTTGTTAGGAACTAGCAAGAATTAAAAAAAAAAAATAAAAATTTCCCTGTCTCAAGTATAAAAATGCAAGATAGGAGACAGTGTGAACATCCTCTGTGATACACGAATGGTGATACGGTAGGATACAGGCTTACATCATGTGCTTTGTGCTCCATTATGTGGAAAGGTGCACTACACACTTTTCCTTAGATTCTTAGAATGTGCTTGGAACAGCATAGTGACAAAACTCTTGCTTTTGCATTGCTCTCTTAATCAATGCAGTGCTCTCTCAAACTATTCTTATTTAGAGATTTATAACATTGAGAGATCAGTAGGCTTACAACCTTCCACATCCTCCTGCTTTGAAATCTTGCAAAGGAGACATTTCTGCAATGGTGTACAACATGAAGAGGAAAATTAAGTTACATATTCTGCTGATAAGATTTTAATATGCCATCGTGATGATAGATCATTGTGATACAAGTTGGAAGTTTTCAAATTTTGGTGCTTGTATTAGAATTTAATGTCCCAATATTTTCAGTGAACCACAGTCTTGAAAATTTCTTAAAAATTTACTTAAAAATTTACCTACAATTCATGAACAGAACTACAAGGAACATTTGACTCTACCATACTTCAGATTGCATTACTTAGCATTCGAAGAATCAAAACAGAATAGTTTTTTACTTTAAAGAGATCAATTGTATATCTTGTCATGTTTGGAGACCTTTCACTTCATCTTTGTATTCTACAAGCCTCAGATATCAAGTGTTAAACTGGGGGTATATTTCTTAGTCAGTAGCTTTTGGAAACTTATATGATACCAACAAAGAATGAGGTTGATATTTTTCTAGTGAGTTTATTTAATAATATATCTAATATGGCTACAATATTGCTATAAATATAAAGACAGCTCCTTTGGAAGTCCCTTTTGTCTTCCAGTACAAGGTGGCTACAAACTGAAGCCTACAATGAGAAAATTTTTCAGATTCACTAATGGCTTTGGATGGCCTTGAGCACTGGGTGCTCAGTTCAGCACAACAGTTTCAAATACTACTATGCCTCAAATCTGGCCACATTTCCCCTACTCCTCATTTTCTTCAGACCGTAAAACTGCACCTAACTGCACCTAGTTGATCTGAGTTGTGAAAGTCTTGAAGAGCTACCTTCTGATAAGCGTGTCTCTTTCAGTGTTCTACATTTTAGCATTTTGACATATCCCTTGCTTCTGATTTTTTTTCAGCAGGTTATATCTTACTTTTGGTTATAACCTTGATGAATTCCCTGCAGAGTATTCTTGGAAATTTCTGGCTGACATTGCAAAGGTTCTAAGATATCAGTAGACACTTGATGTGTGCATTTGAGTTTTCCATTTTCTTGGTATGAAAGTTATACTGTCATTTGTGCAGTGTGAAATACGTATGAATTGTTTAATAGCAATTCTTTCTAGTAAACTGAATAAACTCGGAATAAAAAACTGTCTTAAAACATGGTCTGCTTAACTGCAAAGTATGTTGTAATTAAAAACAGTGCCCCTCTAGGCTTTAACTCGGAAGCAGACTAAATTATCTGATGAAGTACCAAAGACAATTATACAATCTCTTTTCTTCTGAAAACCTTGTACTTTTTCACAATGAGAAATGGCTTCAAATGCCACTATGGGATATGATTTAGTAGCTTGTGGTACTGGGAATGGGAGGGTGGTTGGACTAGATGATCTCACAGGTCATTTCCAACCTTGCGATTCTATGATTCTATGATTCTAAGCTTTACTCTAGAAAGGACAAAAAGCTGTATGTGAGAAGTATTTAGAGATTTGCAAATCGGAATGACTTATGAGAAACAAAATTTTCTAGGTCAACCAGAAGTTTTAAAAAAATGAATTTTTAACATAATGTGGAAGTAAAATACAAAATAATAATAATAAAAACAATAGTAATACCATGGTGGATCAGATTAAAGTCCCCCTGAAGACTGTGAGTATTTTTCTTTTGTTAGGAAGTTATTTTGAGTCAGAACCAGAGAAAGAAAATAACAAGAAAAATAATAATTTTAAGAATAACCTTATATAGAGAGATTTCCTCAATGTATGATTAAGGTAACCTTTAACTCAAGGGCAGAGGAGGGAGATTCACAGATTCATAGAATCAGAATTTCTTAATGTGGAAGAGATCACCTACTTTCAACTCACCTTTTGGGCAGGGCTGCCACCAACCAGATAAGACTGCCGTGGGCCCATTCATTCTGGCCTTGAATGCCTCCAAGGATGTTTTTAACAGAGATTACTCTGTTAAAATGAGATTCCTGTGATCTGGAGCTCGATTATAGTTTTATTCAGGCGTTTTCAATTGGAGATGCCTTTACTGTGCTCTAGGAGATGTAGAAACCATCTTTCATAGTGTTTTTATATTTGTTTGAAATAACTCTGTAGACAGCATCCCATTAGTAGCAATAAGAATAATAAATATTTACATTACAGTAAAAGTGTGGTATAACTCACTCTATCAGTGATGTTAGTAGGCTGTCAGAGTAACAATAGGTAAATAGCTCCCACTCAGTCACTTTTCTCTCCTACAGACTCATAGTTGCAAACTACAAGCTGTAATTTTATTTAAATTGCATGATAAGTAGACATCATTGGATCATCTGTCAGTTTCAATAGAACATAAGCAGAAGAAGCAGAATGACACTGAAAGCCTTGAATGTGTATGCATTTGTCTATGCAGTATGGCAAGACCTTGGGAAGTGGCCTGAGTTTGGGACAAATGGCCAAAACATATCAAGTTGCTGCGATTCTAAACAAATCAAAGCGATACTTCCCATGAAATGATCACGGATATGATGGCCAGATCTTTATGAAAACATGAGCATCAATGTTACTTCTGGTACTATTAAAACAAATTCAGTGCTTTCAGTTCTTGGATTGTTTTATCAGCAGTCTCCTCCACTTGCTCTCCTCGGATCTCCTCAGGGGAAACTCACTGCTTGGGTGAAGGAAATTTCCTGCCTGAATTGAGGTCATCTCAGCTTCTGGCTCATCCCCTCATGGAAAAACTTCACTCCTACTGCTCTCTGATAAATTCATCTAGACACTAGCTACAGTAAATTTTGTCAGTAATCTCTGATGAAACAATGGGAAACTTGCTGGGGACAGACTTATTCTGTCAAAAAAATGTTTCCTTCTGTTGAAGTGGATTTTTTGAGGGCAGGAGGTTTAATGTGTTAAAATAAGAGCAAAATACTCGTTCATTATTGGGCTACATCACTCTGACAACTTTGTGTGGTGGGTGTCACCTTTACTAATGTAGACATGCATGGATGGATGTGAAAGAGAGGATCACATTTACCAGAAACAGTAGTGATTCCGTGAAAACAAATATGAACTGTCCCATACAGAGCAAACTTAGCCTCAGAATAACAAACTCTTTAGTGATTACAGTATTTATTTGCTCTGAAAGTAGCTAAAGTTCACAGCTCTGAACTTATTCATAAAAAGCAGTGTGTGAACCCTTGGAATATTGGCTGTATGATGAGATTGAGGAAAGACTTTGCATTTCTTCATTACGTGTTTTGGTTTGGTTTCATTTCTCCCCCCCCAAAGAACGCAGATTAATTTTTTTGCAGAATGGAACTGTGAAATCCTGAAAATTTCAGGAGAGCCTAAAAGCTTTCTTGACCAACTCATAGTCCTTAATTAACTTGGCCTTGAAGTGATAGGTGTGACAACTCTTAATTAGTCTTGAAAATCAGTGCCGATATGCTACTTCTACAGACATTAATCACATACGACAAAATCATAAGCCTGACTTTTCATCTACAAGAAGTAATTCAGACCCATCTAATTCAGCAGAAATTGACTGCTTGGGTCTTTCTCATACATGCTGATCAGAAGCATCTGTTAGTCTCAGCGACAAAAAACAGGAAATATTTTTCCTACCCAAGTAACAACTCACTAAGACATGAAGAATAAAGTCACTGTTAGAATGAGAATACAGGAATTGCCTTGTAGATTACACTATATCGACATGTTCTATTCTAATTTTGAGTTAGGATTTTTAAAAGAAAAGGCCTAAATGATATTAATAGGCTATGCAAATACATCTTTCTTCTATTCCCTGCCAGATCTTCTCATTCTTCCTTTGCTCCTCCAGCCTAGTATCTTCCTGAGTTTATTTTGTGAAATTAACAAGGAAAGACTGGTATATTCCTTTAAAAAGTGAAATACAGATTTAAGTTTATATTCAGAATTAATATTAAATCAAAATAAGCCAAAAATGAAATTGAAATAATAGAATGAAGAATTAACTGATCTTTGAAAGTATCTGTTTTACTGCATTTCTCTCTTTCTCTTTCTCATATACAAAGAGCAGAGGTACTTCTTTCTTCATTGTTAATCCTAGGAAAATATGCTTTGATGTAAATCTTTACAGTAGCTGGCTTTCCCCACATATTTGCAACCGCCAGGGCAATAAATTTTGAACAAAACAATGTACTGATGGATTGAAAGATAAACAGACTTTGATTTATACTGTCAAACAGTTTAGTGTTATGGCTTGGCAGCATTACCACATTGATAAATTTAAGAATAATCTGGCTTTGCAATAAGAATGAGTTGGTTTGGTATCATTCAGAATATACATCTTTTGTAGTTCATACATTATTGTAGAGAATAGTCAAATAAAAAGAACTCCTGTGAAATACTTCTTTAAGATACAAAAAGCATCAATAAACTATAATATAGTTATTATTTATTATATTGCATTACAAGTAAATATTAAAAGAACTTTAAATTTGTAGCTGAACAGAAGTAATAATGAAAGAGAAACAGCTTCCTTGTGCAAACACAGTACAGTATGTTAAGAATTACCTTTGTATGTGGAGATACTGAAGAGTGCTTAAGTACAGAACTCCTCTTTTTACTGTGTTTCTGCCCTTTATCGGCATAGCCAAATGCTTTATACGTTTAAAGTATATGCCCACTCTAAAAATAATTGAATTTATTTGATTTTCTCATACTACTAGTGAATTGGAATGGTATGGTCTTCTGTGAACTTAAATGCTCTTCTGTACAGAATACAAATAGAGGTTGCTCCAAAAGTAATGCCTCCTATTTATTTCTGTGGAAATTGCAACAGATGCAAAGAACACAGTAATACTATTTGATAGAGTAAATTCTTAGCTGCAAAACACTGTTTTTCAACATAATCACCACCACTGGCTGTACATTTTTGGTACTGGTAAACAAGAGCTTGCATGACCCCCTTGCAGGAATTTGAACCAGTGAAGGTGATCCACTGTTATTGTCACCACTGCTGAAATGCACCACCCAACACTTCACTGTACTCATATCCACTGTTTGCTCTCCGTAAACTCTCAGCAAGCATTGATGAATGTCAGTGGGTGCAATTTTTTTTGCAAAAGGAATTCAGTTCAATTCAAGCCTTTGCCTGATATGCACTTCCATGTCAGATGCCACTGTGCCAGACTCCCCGTCTTCTGCCATCTGTCACATGGCAACAAAATGTAACAGAATACTGGGGGGAAGGTCTCTACTGCCGTACCACCAACATCTAAAATCATGAGCCAGTATAGTAAAAATAGAAGGCATTATTTTCAGAGCATCCTAGTATTGTGAATGTATGATTTCAGGTGGGTTTGTTATCATTTTAACAGGAGTAACAGTTCTTGTTTCTTGTTATTAAAGACACCTACCTAGATGGAATAATTAGATTGGAATATTGTTTAAGATTTTTCTTTATGATATTCTTGGAAATAAAGAATGATGCATATCAAATGAAGCAAAAATTTTGTAATGAGTTGAAGCAAGAGCTTCTCCAAAGTATGTTCAGCAGAGAATTCAGAGTGGGATTTGTCTACTGGGATTTCTCAGGGATTAGTTCTAGACCTGCATTTTATTTTAGTGTCTGGAATTAAATATGAACTAAAAATTTGGATAAAAATTACATATATTACATATAACATGTGGCAGATTGTCAGTCATAAGCAGTCATTTGAAGTGATTCATTTCATTGGATAATATGTGGACATATTCAGTTTAATGGTCCATTCATATGAAAATGTGATTTAGCACAGCTGAAAATAGCATCAGACATCTATGACTCTATGCAAAGAATTTGCTGCCACAGGTTTTCTTCTGGGAGAACAGGTCAAAAAAGATTTAAAGTCTGTAATAGAAAAACAGTCCACTGTGAACATCATCGATGTTCACAGCTGTATCAAAATGTGCTTAATTCAGATACTCAGAAAGAGTAATAATAATCTGGAAATAATGGCTCCTCTGGGCAAGATATTCATGATGTTGATGGCGAGTCACTGCAATATAGATGAAATGGACACTTTTTGAGGACCTTTGAAAATAAACAAACTGTTTAAGAATTATAAGGAAATAATTAAAGATTTCCAACTGTTTATAGTGTTAAAAAAGTGACTTGATACCGGTATAAATCCTGAATTTAGCGTACAAAGCAATATTAGGTCCTGAGCAAGACTTCAAACAAATGATATGAGAATATTACGTATTTTTTGTTATAAAACCTTTCTATTTAGCAATGAAATCCGTCTGTATCTAAGCTCAATATTGTTGGACTCTGAGCCTGAAATTACCTCTAAATGACTTAATGCATTTTCTTGGTTACTATACATTGAATTGACTTAACATACAGCTACCTAATCTCAAAATCTGATATCTCAATTTCAAATTAATGCTGTATGTTTATTAGAAAGATCTGGTTACTGAAGCTCTAATTATTGGAAAATCAAATCATTTCTTTCCCTAGTAAAATATCTGATGAATTAAAGTATAACAATATTGCACTTGAGTCCTGCTCCTTACAAACATGTTGTTACAGCAAAGAACTTACAGTCTAATCAGAAAAGAACAAAAATAGCAGAATTATCCTTGGCATCTTCTTGCATGTACATAAGCAATTCTTCAGCATCTTTACAGTGACAAAAAAATTACGATGGCAAATACTAAGATGTAAACTTTGAAAACTGAATGAAATATTTTCTTAGGAAATTTTCTTCAATTAAATATTATTTTTAATCAATTAAATAATGATTAAAAATGTGTCTTGGTGAAACTTGGTATTGCTAAGACATAACCCAAATTGTATGGTTCTGTCATTCCTATATTTTTTGTTTCTCTGAGACGAGATTTTTTATCCCTTGCAGAACGGATATTTTGAAAATTTGAAGAGTATTGCACGGCAATTTTAACTTTTACCAGAAATAATTTGTGGCACTGATTAGCAGCTTGAATTGCCTTAAGAGTTGATTGGTTTTGGTTGAGTAGATCACTCCAGGTCTGTTTATTCACAGTGCTCACATCAGCATCAAAATTCCCTTTGTGGTTTTGATGCTTTGTCTCACGAGACTTATGAAATAATTATTTGTTCCTCATTATCCTTGTGTTCCAGATATGTGCATCTACCAACCTGCTGTTTGTAAAATGAGACTGAATTTGTATGATTCCTGGAAAGAGTCACACAGGGATAGGTCAGAGTGAGATGAAATCTGCTAGGTAGTTTCTATGAGGCTTTGCCAAAGAAGAGAACAAGAGCCTGGATTATATCTTGGATAAGCACAGTTAGAGAAATATGCTTCCATTCAGTAAGTTCTTCTTGTGAAATCATCCATGGAACCTTGGCAAGATACCTTCAGATCATTAATATCTTGAAAATGAGTTTGAGAATGATGGAATTGCCATAGTCTACAGAGGATAATTTGTACACCCCTTCAGCAATAGAATTTTCAACAATTGTTGCCATGCTTAAATCAGCTAATTTCAGTTGCTGTTTAGAATTTCGAAGTATCTTAATATATTTTTCATCTTCTTTTTTTCCCTGGGTAACCTGGAATCCTTTGTGACTAAATTAAATCTTTTCTTTGAGAAGAAAGTGAGGGACTTGCTCAGTTATCACTGAGGCATCATACATCTGTATGCAAGCTAGAGAGGAATGAATACTTGCATTATTTGCATTACTTTTTCTGATAAAATGCATGACAAAATGTTCTATATTGCTGTTTTTAACCATGCATATTCTCACAGAATTTTTCAAGAAAGCTCTTGTTGGTATGAAGTGTAATTTAGCCTTCCACTTCATGGCTCTTTACTTACAGTGATTCTACAAAAATTAACCCCAGCTAGAACTCACCCTTTTTTTGAATTAATCTTTTTATTTGTAGGCATTCTAGGAAGACTCTTCATTTGAAGATGCCAGAGATCAGTTGCAAACTAAAATCCGTAATCCACCTTTGTGTCAGTTTAGCAAATTAATTAAGGGAATTTTAATTTCTCCTTTAACCAAAGGTAGTATGGCATATACTCTGAATTACATGATGTGTAATGTAACGGAAGTTATATTAACTTCAGGGTCAAGATGTTTTTTAACAACTCAAAGCTAGTCATTTTTGCTGCATTTCCTCACATATTTGAAATTATATATGACAAAATAAATCCGAATATAAATGTGAATTTCAACTGCTACATGTTTTAAAGTTTTTCTTTTTTCAAATGTATTAATGCAAAATGACTGACACAATGATTTTTTGTTCTTAATTGATGCCGGTACCCTCCTGCATATGAGCTGCTGATGTGAGCACAAACATTTAAAATATATTTGAAATGTTTGGTTCAACAAAAAGGGTCAGAGTAAGAGAGGAAGTGGCAACTCATACCTCAATACAAAAAAAAACACTTAAGCTTGTAGCCCTGGAGTATGTCCAGAGAATGGCAACAGAGCTGTGAGGGATTTGGAGCACAACTCTGCAGCAGCTCAGGGAACTGGGATTGTTTAGTGGAAAGACGTGGAGAAACAGAAGACACCTTATTGATTTCTGCAACAACCAGAAAGGAGGTTGAAGTAAGGTGGGGGCTGATTTACTCTCCTGATGAGGTGGTAATGACCTCAAGTTTCACCAGAGGAGGTTCAGGTTGGATATTAGGAAAAAGAAAGAAAGAGTTGTAATGCCTTGGAACAGGCTGCCAAGGGAGATGGTGAAGTAACCTGTCCCTGAAGATGTTCAAGGAACATGTAGGTGTGGCACTGAGCAATATGATTAGCGGGCATTGTGGTCATGGGTTGACAAGATGATCTTAGAGGTCTTTTTCCAATCTTAATCATTTTGTGATGCTATGATTCTATATCATCCCGCTGTTTCACACCTGACTAACTCACTGAATACTGAAAGAATGCAGGTAATCCCTAATAAATACTAAAAGTGATCTAGATGAAAGATGGAGAAAGACTTTTTATCAGTAAAGGGAGCAATAATTTCAAATAAAACAGGAAAGATTTAAATTAGATATTAGAAAGAAACTTGCCTAACAAATTGGTGAGGTATCAGAAAAGAAGAGGAGAAATTTTGTTGAGACTAAGCAGGGTGCCTTTCTTTGCAAATATTATATTAGCTTGCTGGTTTTACAAGTTTACAGAAAAATTCTATTGTATAGAAAGAAACTTCTATTTCTCAAGAAGATATTAGGACCAAGGCTAGTATTATTAGGTTCCTGCACCATGTAATTGAGTATCTTGGCATTTAATGCTAAGGATTCATTAGCACAGAGGATTCTAGGCTCTTCATATTCCAATGCAGTTCTTATAGAGTCATGAAAGTGTAATGAATGCTGAAGCATCCCACTGAAACCAGAGGAGCATCAAAGGGTGGATAATATTTAAACATTCATAACTACCTATATATTTAAATAACAGCTTTTGAAATGTTTTTCCTTGAAATGAATAATAGGGATAAATTTGGTTTTACGTGCTTTCAAAAAGGTGAGAGTTGGATTTTTGATCTACTTCTTCAAGGAGTTCATTAAGGTGTAAATAAGACATAGATAACTCCTACTTCAAGTTTATTTAATAGCAAACTCACCTTAAGGAAGGTAAGCTGAGAATGCAGACTAGATTTCTCTTGCCAGGTACAATATAAGATCATAAATTCTGGTTTGCCAATCCAAGTCACTAGGATTCTGGAATAATTTGGGGGCATTTGTAGTATCAAACACACGATAATGTTGATGGAAATAATTATGGAGATGATCACATCTCCAGAAACTTTGAAAATTTCAATTTTGGACTTGGACAATAATGCTGGATCAATGCTGGACCTACACATTCATTCCACTGGAAGTCTTATTTTTGAGAAGTATAGCATTGGTGATTTTCTTCTGTGTCTTGATACAAGAAAAATCTAATATTCATGCAAAAAAAAAAAAAAAAGGTTCCCATTTGATGGACTTTGTTTAGCTATGTAAGTAGTATTCAGACAAAAACACTTCTGTCTTTGAATCAGATGTTGACAACCATTTTACATTCTAATGTCTGAAGCAACAATTAACTAATATACACTGTGCCTACATATGTGACTGAAAAGTACAATCATCTTAAAAGCTAACAAAATGATTTGCATTTAGCATCGCAGAAGATCATAAACTACAGTAAAAAAAAATATAGCAAATTTAGCATTGTACTTGCAAGAGTTTTGAAATTCCTTTTTCTACTACACAGTTTTTCTATGAAATTTTAATACAGACATTAAATTTCCATTGCGTCATCTCCAAGATTACATTTAGTTTCTTTATAAATGTGCTTCTTATGGGACGTGATGCTTTCTCATTTACTGAAGCTCTACAAAGGGTGTCATTGTAATAATGTTGTACATAACTAACCTTTTTAAATTGAGTAATTACTACACTTAATATATAATTAACAATATATATTATTATATTTAAATATTTATCTTTTAATATCAACAGTAATTAATTATTTTAATGCACTATTCCAATTAAAATTTCCATCTTCCTCACATTTTTTGCGAAGGGATTAGGCTGGTAATTTTTATTTAGTATATGTTTATGAAGTTCAGGATAGATTATGCAATCTTTTGTTCATGACTGTAAGCATTTATTCAAATAGTTTCATCAGTGGTAATTTTCCTGCAGCCGTGTGTTTTGATCGCCTGCTCATCCACTTTTCCTTCAAGCATGCTGGTGCCAGGCACTAGCACCCACAATTTTCTCTTCATTTAAATTCCTCCTTAAGAGCTGCCTCTTTTGTTATGACTACAAATCAGTGTAGTCTTAGTCTGGTTACTCAAGTGGCATGTCAATTTCTGCCTTTCTGCTAAGCTCAGTTTCTTCTGTTGCTTCATTCACCAACTCAGCCACCATTAGTACACACAGAAAGTTAACGGGTGCTACATATTTCTGATGAAGAGTGCTCAGAGCCTTTCCAAGTTTGAAGAAAATATTTACATTGGTGAGCATGATTTTAATTTGATTGAACTTCGGTAGCCTTCTGAGAATAGTTGTTTCAGTCATTTCCTTGACACAAGAGGTGATACCAGTAGCAGTTCAAATTTAGAACGATACGCTCTAAGTATCTCAGAAAAACGAATTCTGGTTATTTTCTTATATCAGCAGAACAGTGTTGTTAAGGTTTTTTGTAGAAAGTGTGTAATATTTCTGATGTTAGTTACCTGTCACCGAAAATGTAATAAAAACAGCTAAAACTGCTCACGTTAAAAGCGGCAGAAGAACACTTTGCAATGGAAAAAAGTAAAAAAGTTAGGCTACTCTGAACTGTTGGATTCACTGCTAGAAAAACCACTTCCAGGAAAGAAAAGCCACACACCTCCACCACCACCACCAATAAAAAAAATCCCACAGGATTTTCATATTAGAAATATGATGTTGAACAAGTTAAGCGAACTTGTTAAGCACAAGTTTATTCTATTGGAAAAAAAAAGTACATCCTTCTTTTTTTTTAACAAGTATCTGCAGAAACATAGATCAAACATTTGGGTGCATGCAATTTTCTTAATTTCAGCTGCAAAGAAGTTTAATTTAAGCATCTGATTACTGCTGTGATGGATTAAGTGCAATGTGATAAATTATAGTTTGGAAAGTTTCATATGCTGAATGAGAAATTAACAGAGAAATGAGAAAATATAATAAAATACAATCTAAGGGACCATTATCTGATTCAGAGTACAATTATAAAGCCATGTCTCTTCAGTTAAAGCTGTCTTGAGAGTTCAATCCATATTTATTTGGACAGAAAAAGGGACAGAAAAGGTATTTTGAGGATAGTTTAGTTTGAGAATATATGGGAATTCTAAGTGTGTTTAATTTTATCCTAAATAATATTTCTTAGACGGGAGACTATGTAAGCTAAATGGATGATTTTGTAAGTTAAATGGATGCCTATATTATGAATTGCATTTGGCCTTATCAAGATAACTTTTATTGCAAGATATTTTGAATTTGAGTTATGGAAATAAAATGACTAGTTTCTCTGCCATTTTGTTAGTATTATTATAGACAAATTAGGTTCAAGGTGATTTAATTAATTAATCACCCTCTTTTGCTATACGATCAATGTCTTGACAAGAAGTGAATCACAGTATAGAAACTCTGAAACACGTGTACTCCCCTTCCTGATTCCTTAAAATAGTAAGATGCTAACACGTTAATACAATACTAAAGAGTTAAGTGAGTTATCGGGAGTTCAAAAGTATAGAATCAACTTATTTTCATTGCAAATACTGTCTCCTAAAATTTTCTTGGTCTTTTAACTAAATACAAGGCTGGGGGTTGGAGGAACAAAGCCAGTCATAATGCTTATGAAGTAAAATTACATGTCTTTATCAATCTTTTTGCTTCTTCCTATAAGCTACAGAGAGTTTTTGCAAGAACAATCTTTATCCAAAATTGTTATATTATATAAAAAGATGACATCTTTTGGAGGAGAGAGCCAAGAGCTGAAGAAAAAACTTTTAGCTTAGAAGGCTAAGACACAAGAAGTATCTTTTCCTTTAAGACACAAGGAGAACAATCAAAGAAAAGGGGAGAAAAATCGCAGCAAAAATTTGAAATTCTAACTGACTCATACCCAAATTCTGTGTCTGAAGAAAGGAGCAGAACAGGTTCTTCAGCAGACACTTCAAAGACTGGTAAACTCTCTCTGTCATTTAGTTCTTTCACTGCTTTATAACATTGTTAAAATAATAACAATAGTAACAATGATAGAAGTAATTATGAAAATTGATTTCCTCCATCAAAATGCTTTTATTAAGACAAACAGAATAGCAGTCCTCTGTAAAAAAAGATAAAAGAGGTACATCATGAAAGACAAGAAAACAAAACTGAAAGAAGAAATATCAGTTTTTTATAGTAAAGATTTGATCTCTGCTTAGATCAGATGATGTTTTCCTTCTTGCCCTCTTTTTTTCAGTACATTTCTAAGACTCAAGCCTCTGATCCTCATAAACTTTCTCCACCCGCTTGCTTATCTATAGAGAGTCTGAATGCCCACCTTTTCTTCTTTCATTTTCTGACCTGCTCTATCTTCTCCAACACCATCACGAGTTAGGACCTTAGCTCTTAACATCAGACCTCTCCTTTTGCCTTGACTGTCAGCCTGTGCAACTTTGGCTCCAAAATAGCATGGTGATAACCGCAGTCATCCATCCATGTATTAGTGAAGTAACTAAGCTTTCTAGTACTGATAGTCCCGTGAAAATTGAATTTGCATGTGATATTTTCTAATCTTACCCCTAATATTATCTACAACAGAAGTTTTCTTATTTTTTAAATTCAAATTGTAGTTTGCTACATTAAGTTTGCTTATTTGTTTTTGATAACAATATTTGCATTTTTGGACAACTAACATATATAAAGAGTATAAAGAGTTTTAATGAAGCCTATTTTGCTGTAGACTTCTCTACTGATTATTACTCTTGTCTTCCCCTTCCTGCAATGTCCTTAGCTTCTCCTTCATTTCATTCTCTGTTCTATCCATTAATATGTATGTACGTATGTTAATAGTTCAGAGCTACAGCCTCAGCGGTGTAGTTGATATTATATTCATCTTTTTGAAAACACAGGTTGATAACTGAAGAACCAATAACAGTATCCATTTTAAAAGGCGAACTCTGCCTAGTCTGTATAGCTATAGTAATTATTTTCCAAGCCAGATAAAATGCACACAAATTTGCAATGCAAATGAGAAAATAATTCATTTATTCTCTCAATATTTTTATGTAGCTGCCTCAAATGTAAAAGCAAATTGCATTGTGACAAAGCAATGCCCACATTTGCATCAAGCAGGCTATGTACAGTTTGAAACTTATTTAAACTCCATTTTTTAATTACATGTAGTAAAATAAATATTTCATTTATTAAAATTGCTTGGTTTTAAAGGAAAAGAAAAAAGTAATTTGGGCAAGTTAGACCCCAAAACCATTATGTGAACAAATTCTGAATCAAGATCTATTTGTGTATTTCACAGAACATTATCAAGGAAGATTTGCAGTGTGCATAAGACATATCATCTTTTAAAAACCAATGAGATTCTGTTTTAGGATTTCAAACACCTAAAACAATAATCATAATAACAAGCTGATGCTTAGTAATGCGGTCTATTTCCTTTGTGATTTAGAAAAATGTCTCTTATGTCAATGCAACTTGAAATAAAATTCAGGTTCTGCCTTATGCAGGATCTCACAATGCTGGACTTCTGAAAATTAATCTGCTTTTGAAAATTAACCCGTTTTTTTGTGTTTATTTTTTTCCCCCGATGGCACAACCACCATTGTTAGCACTATATCTCAAATCTGAATAAAACTGATGCATTAATACAAAACTGAGATCACTTAAGGAGAAGCAGGTGTAAAATATGTTATAAGAAATTTAGAAATGCAGGATTCCTTCCCCCTTGTCCTCTGCTGAAGCTTCTCACAGTATTCTCGTCCTACTTTACACGATGCTGAAGTTTTTATCCTGCTCTACCTTTACAACAAGCTCGGTTTTCCTGTTTTAATTACAGACTCCAGAAGGCACTAATCATGTAAATTCGGTCTTCAGAAGACCATCAGCACTTCAATGGTTTGACCTGTGTCCTTAGAGCTAAGTGGGTGGACTACCAGGGCAAAGAAAATCATCACTTGGGCTTTAGCCTCCAGGGCTGTGAGTCAAGAAGCTCAAATAGAGAATGCCCGCACGCTGAGGTAATTGTGATTTTCAATAGAAAGGAACCTGATCAAGGGGGTCACTGAAGTTCTCACGGCTTTTTGGGGTGATGGAGAATCCCTAGGGCTTCAGGTGCCTGCTGGACGAGTGACCTGGGGAGACTTAGAAGACCTAGGGGCAATCTTAGTCAGGCATACTCACTCCAGTAGGCTCTTAACAAACTTTCCACCTCACTGAACTCCTGAGCCATCTATGGATGTGAGTTTCACAAAGGATGATTAGGTAAAGAAGG
>NW_024884253.1:60401136-60432008 GCF_019232065.1 Centrocercus urophasianus
CTTTTTTTTTTTTTTTTTGCCAAGAATTTAGAACATATTTTCCACTTACAAACTTTCTGGAAAATGGATGTCTGTTTTCTAAAAATTTCAACGTTTTCTCACTACTTCGCATCAGAAAGAAAACAAAATATTCAAAAAGCTACAATCCTCAGTAAAAATAACTCATCTGCACTCTGAATGAGGGCTGGGAGGAGCTGCTAAGGGTGTGATAATGCCACTCCCACCCGATCTTTTGCTGATATTACAGAGCCTTTCCCACAGGGTCCAAAGTCTACCCTTGCAAGCCTGTGTAGGGTTGCTGCAATGAGGTTGCTTACTAGTTAGGTTTAGGCACTTTGTCTTAGCTAGTTTTTTCCTTTGACATGCAGTTTATTTGTTATATTAGTCACCATGCTTTAGAAACTCAGCAATCACCAACAGCACTCTAGGAAAGCCTTGGGTTTTGGAGTCTGTTTGAGGCTTCAATATTTTATTTTTGGCTTTGAATTAACACCTGAATGTTTGGCTTCATAGAACTTACACAATAATTTTAATAGTAAAGTCAGGAATAAGTTAATGTTATCCCAGTTCGCATATGTAGCAGTATTCACCGTCACTTACTCCTAACATTTACTAGTCTGCAAAATTGCAACAGACTTGATGCACTGTTTGGACACATTTCATGGTAAAGAAGAAAGCTTAGCATGTGAGGAGAATGCCACTGGGCATACTGAAGAGGTTTTCATTTCCTTGAGATGAATATTTGTCCAAAGAATAAATAAAACCTTGACTTATAACACTAAATTTGGTTAAATACTCACATATGCATTAAAACAACAGCAAAATAAACAGTGTCTAAGTATTTTTATTCAGCTGATTCCTTCAGTGATTGCATTTGCCATTTTTTAATTACTTGCAAAATAGTAATAGCGTGATCATTTCTTTTGTCTTCCATTTTTGTGTAGTACATGGCAAATTAGATTAAAAATCACCTAGATGAGAACTGAGTTCATACTTTCTAACCTTTGGTATTGCAGAATTACTAGACCTTGACTGCTACTACAAATCTGAAATTACCACCTTGAACACATGCATGTTTGTTTAACACTTTAAATTAAGGGCCTCAAATAGGAATTTAATTTATTTTTAAGAGGAGAACTATTGTGTGCTAATTAAACATCAAATCATTCCTCAAAAAGTATTTACCACTGTTTAATACCTATGTAATAGAAAAAGACCATCTAGGTAGTTGCTCATGATACCTAAACAGGCTTTTAATAATCAATGGAAACTCAATTAACGTAAAAAGATCCTATAGATACTCAGTAATTATATGTATAAATCAGGATTTAAGACCTTCCGTTTAACATGTTACCAGCACTATAGTTCCTATCGGGTATATCTACTCAGATTATACAGTGTTACCATTTTTCTTCTTTCCTCCTTTCCTCCCCAGTCGAAAAACTCTCATTCTCTCACATTTGCAAAGTTTTCCCTTTTTCCTATAGCGCTTAAATGTATCTCATTTTGTCATTGTAAATCCATCAATACACTGCAAAGTAAGGTACTTAAAATTTAAACTACGATCCCTAGGAAGGGCAATTTTCATGTGCTACTCTAAGCTGAAACAAATGTATGCAATTAAAAACCTAGAAGTGTACATTTGTTTGTTGTTGTTTATTTTTTAATTTGATTTTAAAACAAAAAGGAATGGGAAAGACTTACTTCATGTTAGAAATTTAATGATAGTTCTTGAGCATTTCTGCATTATTAGTTGAATCTTAAAAAGAATATGAGGTAAAACTAGCTTTCTAGTGAAATAAAATAAAGATCATCACACTCTGAACAGTGTATCACAGAATCACAGAATTGTAGGGGTTGGAAGGGACCTCCAGGGATCATCGAGTCCAACCCCCCTGCCAAAGCAGGTTCCCTACAGCAGGTCGCACAGGTAGGCATCCAGGCAGGTCTTGAACATCTCCAGAGAAGGAGACTCTACCACCTCCCTGGGCAGCCTGTTCCAGTATTCATTTATATTCTTAATAGACTGTTGATACATACTCTGTTAGAAAGCAGAGCTTTTCTTCCATGGTGTATTCCCAATACCTGGAATGGAACTTTTGTTTCATTCCAAATGTAATGAAAATTCTGTGAATTTGAGGTATGTTTTATGCTAGTCCTAAAAAATCGGAGGTGTTAGGACTGAATTAGTAGATCAGTCACTCTTAATTTCAGAGAGTTTAAAAGTGACGGAAGGGTCAGGGAAGTGGGACTCTTCAGCTAGATACATGTCTGTATAGTGTACCTGAGAACAGATTTGAGGATCAGCAGAGAGAGAAATGTTATGGCTTTATGCCCTTTTCTGATGTTAATATCACTGGCAAGTCATCCATGTACTACTGCCAAAGCTACCATATCCCTTCATTTATCTGAACCCCTTTTCAGAACATTTTTGTTCTTATTTACCCTGCACTATTTTGCTTACTGCTGTGTTTCTAGCACAACCTGCACTTCACATGTTGTCTGTGCCTGCATACTGCAGGGTGATGAAGAATGCCCACATACACTGTGAACATCACACTCTGGTCCAGGAGTTCCTGGAGAGATCAGCATGGGGAATGTGGTGATTCCTACATGATCAGGAAGTATTGGCACTAGACCTTTGTCCTGCTCAGGTGCTGATATGTTGGAAGTCCCTTCAGTGACGTTAGCATTCCCCTGACTCAGGGTCAGAGGGAAGAGCAAGATTTGAGTTATTCTCCACTATCACGTACTCTATAGATTGGAATGAAGTTTCTGTCTCATTTGTTGCTGGCAGAGAGGAATGATTATATCCAGTTAGGTACATAAACAACTCTTTTTCAGAAAACAGAGCTCCTATCATGAAATATTTTTGTGAAATATCTGGATCTCACACAGGCCTCAAGCCCCCTCAAGTACTGAAGGAACAGAGTCCCTCCCTTCAACATCGTTGTATGCTGAATGAGGCCATATTCTAACAACACCAAAGAGGAAAACAAAGGCATATTTTGCTCAGTTCAATAACACATCTGCCGTTGGTTCTACCTTGTGCCTTACATAGAAAAATGTTCATAATTACATAAGACTATAGGAAAGTATCATGTCCTTTCCTAGACATCTGCTGTGTGATATTTAAATGAAAAACAGTTAATGAAATATGGGCATTAAAAGAGTGAGTGGGAAGACTAATTAATTTCTACTGGCAGACGGATTCTAAATTGCATACTAGAGATCTGTAATGGGTGAGTGTATAACTTCAGTGAAATGCAAGATCTTTGTAAACTCTTCATTCTATTCAAGAATGGAAACTTTTGCAATGGCAAAGTATTTTCAATGAGTTCTTATTCTAAACTAAAATAATGTTTTGTCAATTAGATGTTCTTTACTGATAAAATTTTAAATGACGAAATACCGAAAAAAATAAAAAATGGAAGAGCAAAAATATAATTTCAATTGGAATAGCAAGAAATTGAATGTGTATTCTTTTTTGACAAAATAGGAGATGCTTTGATGTAGATTAAGATTTCATGCGCCATTTCAAAAGTGAAGTCCTGAGTATTTAAAAAAAAATCAATATACAACAAACAGGCAACATATGATTTAGGGGAGGCTCCTACAACAGACACACACAAACCAACTAAAGAATGAAATAAACTACCATTTAAATGTATATATGTATGTACATTTAAATCCTTGGTTGATACAAATTCAACCAACAACTACATTCCCATAGTCAAACCAATGCTATATTACTGAATTTAGTTTCTTTCAAAATGACAATGGGAAAAATTACTCTCTGTATTGGCATTAAGGTGGAGAGACAGAATGAAACTAGAGTGAAAAAAACCGGTTTTGAAAACATAGCTTATTTCTGGTAGCATTGATTTCTAAAACTGATTTTTAAAGCTCTAAAACATGTTCTTCACTTCTGGTTCGTGTCTGGAAATGGAATTTGAAGAGTCAAATCCCACAAGAAAGGTTCTTTTTGAAGCACTTCCAAACCGGAAAAAAGAAGAAACATAACTTCAGAGAGTTCAGGACAGCCTTTCATAAACATCAAAACATTTTTATTCTGTTTACTGACAATTTACTGCAAGTGATTTGAGGTTAAATCTTCAAAATGGTAGTATCTTAGGAAAATAGCAGCATTAGATTTTATGCAATATCTTAGGCAATATGCGCAAGGAAACAAGAATAACCCCACAGAAGTACGTTTCCATCTCAAGCAATCCGCAACCTCAGTCTGTGGTCAATTAAAATAAATATGTAACTGTTCAATTCCTTATTTTCAAGATTCATCTTATGTAAGTACTTCTGGTTTATATTAAAATAGTTTGGTCCTAAGTTTAGCTGGGAGCTGATGTCGAATGCTAAAAATCAAATAACTACAATAGTAAGCACGGAAAATGAAATCTAGAGTTAGAAAGAACATCCATTTGGTGGCTCATCAAAGTTTTTCAAATGGAATGTGCGTGACTATTTTTTCCTACAGATATTAAAGTTGCATGCTGGTAGATTTGCAAAGGAATTTACTGTGGCTTGCTGTGAACATTTTGTGATATTTGAAACAAATTTTTTTTGAACAAACCTTTACTGAATTTGCTGTTACTGAAGCAGCTGTCAAGTCCCTTAAAATCTTTTTTTTCGAGTTTTAGAACCACTTATTTCCTGATAATATTCTATCATGGTGTTATTTGTCTCCTAAATGTAACACTGAATTTAAACTTTCTCTCTGCTGCCAATTTTGTATCACACCATTCTATATTTTGTGGAGCCTTTGATTTAACCCTTACACTCTTTGCACCATATTTAATTAAAAGGGAAGCGTGTTCATTTGCTCTAATCTTGCTAAGGATAGTGTAGACATGATGCCACAGATTGATTTTAATTCTTTTCTTTTTTTTTTTTTTTTTCCTTTTTATTTTAATTATTAAATATAACTTTACTCATAAATTTAGATTCTCTCTCTTTTTTTTTTTTTTTTTTTTTTGTATGTGTAAGTGAATGTGTAATGGGGGGAACTCAGTTCTACACCTTTGCTTTAAATGTGCTTCCATGTCAGTCATCGTGTCAGTCTGCCCCTCTGCTGCCGTCTGTCACATGGCAACAACATGTAACAGAATACATGGAGGAAGGTTCTGTCTGCTCTCGTACCACCAACATCCACCTCTGATGTCACAGATCAACATAACATCATTGAAGACAGTACTTTCAGAGCAACCCCTGAGGTTGTTCACTAAAGTCAATAAAAATTTTACAGTTTAGTAAGATACTGAAGCTGAAACTATTAAAAATTCTTCATAAATTCTGACAAATGATGAAAAGATAATTTTTATATTCAGATGCTCTGATTAAAAACAGATGTGAAGTGAGATATTTACTGAAAATTACTGCAAACTCAGAGATTCGTAGAGAAATCTTATTTAGTTATCTCTCTCTCTATCTACCTATTTATTTATTTATAACTTTTTAATTTTCTCAAAGAATTGGTTACTCAGTTCAATACGAAGTAAGATGCACACTTGCTCACTAACCAAAATGCAACTTCCTGAATTTAAGTGCCCAGAGTTACTCTTTATAACCTTTATTTAAGCATTTGAATTAGTTTTCTTTCAAGACAAGATGTCACTCGAGCCCTCGAGCCCTTGTAATCCCAGCAACATTTAACTTTGGCCAAGCCCTCTTTGGTTTTACCACTGACAGAAGAAGTATCTGTTGTGTCTTTTTGCATCATGTGTGCATGGTAAATAGAAAAGGACTTAAAATATAGTTTTCGGCTACACATTCAAATGTATTGCTGTACTTGTAAAAGCCAAAGTAAATAATAGTATCCATAACTTTCAGGCTCAAATATCAAAGTTTCTAATTTCACACGGAAATAACTTAATAAAAATAACCTACCTTAAGTATTATTTCAAAACTAGTGGGAGTTACAGTTCTGCATACATTTTGAAATCAGACCAGTATTATTTAGGTGTTTAAATAGAGAGTTGGAAATTTACCTTTAGGCATATGAAATCTGTGGCCAAATCTATTTGGAAACATCCAGTAACATCAGGAGGAGTAATTCATGCTTATTTGATGTGTGAATTTAAATTTGTCAGCTTTGGGTTTCCCCGTTAACTCCTCATCTTTCACAACTGTGTTTAATGTCTCAGTCCACATACATCAGCCCATTTTTTTGAAAGAATTAACAGATAATTGGGAAATTGTTGTTAACACCCACTTTAACATCTAGATCATCTTTCTGAGACTAAATATTATTTCCTTTGGCTTTTGAAGAAAGAATCAAGGCTAGGTAACAACAATAACAAAAAAGATGGAAACTAATTACTTTTAGGAAGTAGCTGGAAAGAAGTATTCGTTTCTTTTGTTCAGATTTAGTTGTTAAAACTTTCTCATTAAGTAGGATACTCCAATTGAATTTCATCATATTTTGAAATGAATTAAACATTATTTTGATGTGTGTGCACATCAACCAGGACAGTGGTGGTAATAGTGGGAAGAACAATATGTGGGTTAGTCTGTGTATATATGTACATGGAGACTGCAGTCTATGTTCAACTTGTTAGAGACTGTGAACAAAAAAGGAAGTAATGTATGGTTTATTTTATTTCAGCTTTTCCTCCTCAAAATGCATGAAAGAAGAAATGCAGTGGCGTTACGTTTTGTACATTAATGTTTATTCACTGTGAATTAGGGGAAGTCATTTCAGTCATTGCTCTTAGTACATATTTGTCTTTTTTCCTATCAAATCACAGTATATACTGTTCAAGAACATTCTGATGTATATATTAGAAAAAAACAAACTATGAGTTCTACTCCTTAGGTGGAGAAAAGATTTTGGGATTATGTTCACTAATGAGATGAGAAATTTCCCTGAAGGCCTGAGTGAGATGAGGTGTTATCATTAAAATCTTGTTATTACCAGTAAGAGATGTTATTCAAAAATTTCAGTTAATAAAACTCAGTGTATCTACTGTTGCAGAACTACTTTGTAATCAAAACACCCATTTTCCTCATGAAGAATACTCCTTTTTTTCAGTGATTTTTGAGGTTGTGAATAGTATTTCCCTCAAGAATGCCCAGAAAAACACACTTTATAGAGTAGGACAGGAATTGGTTCTTCTCTTTTATTGACCTTCACTTCTCCAAAATGTCTATGATCTCCACAATTAGGAATCAATGTTCTTTCCAGCACGCCCCCATTTCTTTAAAAATATTCTACAGTTATTTCATCATATTCAGGACTAACAATAAAATAGTGATCTGACAGCTAATTCTACTTATAAAGTTGTTATATCTTTAATTATTATGACATGTTCAAACAAGATGTCATTAAAATGAACATTTAAATACACTCTTCCTTTCACATGCATACTGCCAAATAAAGTTGTGTTGAATTGTATGGTTTCAGTCTTGGCAAATTATACAAATGTAATCCAATGTATAGCTTTTTATATCATGTGTTAATTTTTTAAAATGACAGTTAAATAATTAAATTGGAATGTTAACAGCAGAGGTTCTTTCTTCTGAGAAAATTACATTGCCATTAATCTTGCTTCTTGCTGATGTTTCACCTACAATGCTATCAGAGTTCTAAAATCCAAAGCTGAGTATAGAGTTTTAATTTCAACTTTGCAAATCCTACAGCAATAAAAATTCAGGATGATACTCCAAACTTCATCATAATTATGTCACATAACATTGAGATTTTAATAACGCAATATATTTAACGGCTCACTGAATTCTCTATCAGTCTGAAATAGAATTGCATATTCTGAAGAATACCCAACACCAACTCTTTCACAATTCTGTCTCATCTTAAGATATGCACAGTTCTGAGGACTTAGCAAATACATATTTTTTTTCAACTTTATTTTACTGTTAAATAAAATGTTCTTCATGTGCCTAAATTTACATAGGGATAGTAAATGATAAATTAGCAAGGAAATTAAAATCTAAGGCTATCTTTATAATTTTCTAGTAATGTTGACAAAAGAATTCTGCCTAACTGAGATTTGAGTCGTAAGATGTGTACTGAGAAATAAGTTGCATGACAGTAAAAATATTCAGTGTAAATACTTACATATACAAGAAGCTTTTTGCTATAACTGTGTTTCACAGGCCATGAAAGAATTAGTTCAACGAACAGTGAAATATCATCCTCTCTAGAGTAAAATGTGGCAGTTGCTTAGCAGTGTCCATAAACGATACAAGATAGTATATAGCAAATCAAAAGTATTTAAATACTTTATTCAGTTGAAACGAGAGAGAATATTTAAGTTGGCATAATGTATTTACCCAGTTTGGATTTTGTCCAGGATGCTGCAGTTAGCAATTTTAGCTCTTATGAAATGTACCGGGGGATATCTAATTAGCCCACTTGGTCAGCAGCTTAGATTTATGTACTGTGCACAGATAATACCTCCAACAGCATCTTAGTATGGCATTGATTCAGTATGGAGCCAGAATGAAGAATGCCACCTACAGAGTGACCACCATCACTTCCTACAACAGCTGGGTTTTCCTTGGAGGTCTTCCATCCCAATTACACAGCAGGCCCAATCTTGCTTAGTTTATGGGATCTGACAAGATCAAAGCCCAAGGTGGTATAGCTACAGACTTATACTGTCTTGTGTATTTGGCTTGCTAGCAAATTTATGTCAAATTCGTGCGTCAAATGATTTTGAGTCAGATGCACTGTAGTGTGTATGCATGTGAATGTAAGAAAGAAAAAGACAACTGTTATGAAACCCACCAGCCAAACAAACAAAACCCCAGTAAACAACAAAATCTAAACAATAAAAACAAACAAACAAAAAAAAACACAACAGCACTTCAACAGTCAGAAAAATTCCCTTGATCTTCCTGACCCTAAATTAGTGCTCTGTTCTGTTCTCTCCCTTTGTCTTCAGTGAGGAAATAGAAAGAGCAATCATCTTTGTTAAAAGTTAGTAAATTATTTTAATACACATAAAATTTACCTAGACTTCTCCTCGCCTTTCTGTTGTGACCAATATCCTTTTTCAATACCTTTAAAATAAATCATAAATAAATACAAATAAAATAAATCAGTACATTTAAAAAAGCAGAATCAGAATAGTCAGAAGTCCCAAATAGGTAAGTGACCTGCATGTACAACTTCTTATAAATTTGTTTCTATTGAAATTAATACAAAATTGTATTTATCTTCTAATACATTACCAAATGAGCAAGTGATTATTGAACGAAACTCATTTTCATTCATAATACCAATCACAAAATTGTGCTGGAATTAAAAATGCATTAGTGCTCTTTCGGGGTGTTTTAGTTTAAAGGGACTGGTGTACTGATGATGTTGTTACTGTCTCGGAATTTATTGCAGGCACTGGTGGTGAATGAGTCCAAGCCTCACTGTCTGTGGCTATTGACATGGATACCTGTCTTTTATTATCTCTAATAAGCCAGAATGTGGAGACTACTACAAGAGCACCCCAATATCTTGAATGTTCTAGAAGTTGTCACTGGGAGAAAAGCAGGTGTTTTCCAATGTCCAAATTCTACATGTCACCATACAAAAAGGAGAGGAATGTCTTAATGGTAGCCAATTTTTTTGAAATTGCCCTTATCACAGAGGTTCTGATATAGGAGCAAGAGCTTGTTTGCTACAGTTCAAATCCTAAACTCGTCTTTGATTTAAATCCTTGGCTCCACATCTTTTTCTCTTTGCCTCCAAGGAGTCCAGAAACCCACCATTTGTTAGAACATTGTTCACTGTACTAGCTAATTGTCCACCACTATCTGCCACCATCCCAACATGTTTACTAATGGCATTGGTGGAGCCACTTTCTCTCCAAATGGTAAACAGAATGAGCTAATAATCTCACCTACAATTAACTTATTATGTGATAATTATTAACATATTTAAATAAAAAAATTCTTCTGTCCAGATGGCTAGTCTTTGGCCTTCATTGTGCAGATGCAGTATGACAATATTTTCTCACAGCAATTAAATATTGGAGCAGTTACATTGTGCGAGTACACCTGCGAGAGTAATGCATGCAGTTCATGAATGCTGTTTGGGGACAGTGGTGGGTCTGTCACTTCTGGATGACAGAAGGTTTTAGCTAAATAACCTCTTATGTGTCTGTGATGGATGCTCCAACAGAGTGAAGCAAACTGCTTGGATATAACAACAAGGCTGATTTTAGAGGACTGTAGGGTAAAGAAATTTTATTTTCATAGCCAATGCTTTTCTAACAATAATGTAATGAATATGTCACACTTAGAGTCTTACACTTCATCACAGTTGATGCTTATGATGCCTGCATGTATAGCTGAATTTTTTGTCTTCCATTCTCCCATTCTGTGTTCCTGAATTTTCCATAAAAGTCAAAGTCAAATTATTTCCATCTGGTATCTTCCAGGCTATCCTCATAAAGGAAAGCAAGCAGCTAACAAAATGACTTGGTAATAAACTTATCATTTAACTTTGGTGCCCTCCTGTCAACTTTTTATGGGCTGGTTCGGCCCGGTTCCGTGACCAGCAGGGCAGAGGGATCTGCGGATCTGCGCCTCCGGGAAACGGGAAACAGGGGACCCCTAAATACTTGAAAACAACAGCAATAATCTGAGGTGGAACGAATGATTTACTAAATATAGTATTAGCAAAAAATACAACGAGAGAGAGAGAGTCTGTCTGGATGGTAGATAGACCTCACCACAATGCTGAGGTGAGACGTGCAGTCCAGTTGAGTGAATGAAGAAAAGCAGACGGTGAAGTGCAGATGGTGAAGCGCAGACGGCGAAGCGCAGACAGCGAAGCACAGACAGTGAAGAGCAGGCGAAGAAGAGGAATCAGGTGACCTTGCATGGAGTTGTGTCTCCTTGCTGACCGCAAAGCCTCCTGGGGAAATGTAGTTCTTCTCCGTCGGACGAACATTCGGCAGAAGTCATACCCCCCCAGTGCATTACATGATGTCATGGTGTGGAATACTGATGATCAAAAATCATAAAACCATGACACCTCCTTATATAGCAATGCATGTTTTCATTTTACTCTACAGGATTTCCAGTAAACAATTGGAGTATCCTAATTTAAATGTATATATATTTAATCTCAGTAATTACCTGGCAACTACGATAGTCTGCTTATGATTCCAAATTGTTTCCAAGTGACTGTAACGGACCAGTGATGAAGTTTGACTGTTCATTGTTTATTCCTTGTGGCAAAGAAGACTGACCAAGAAACTCTGTTTTGTCAGTTCTTTTCAATCTTGTACAGCATACTAATAGGTAGGTGGATTGAGAGGTAGACTGATATTGGTAGGGGGAGGGAAGGGAAAGGTTACTTGACGTAGACTGTCACAGTGATCTCTAAAGTTAGGCATGCACAGGTACATGTTCTTTTTGTTTATCTGAATATTGCTTCATCTCCGCTTCAGTACTTCCAGCCGAAAAAATATATAAGCAATGCAAATTTTCCATTTTCAAACTAATGGGGAAAGTATCATTTCACTTCAGAGTAATCTGTTAGTCTTAATAAAAACTCTTACTTTGTTTCCAGGGTTTTTTAAATGTATATCAACTTTTATAACAGTTGAATTGAACTTAGATCCAAAGCTCAGCTATGTTTAAAATGTTAATTTTACTTTTGTTTGCATTCTAGCATGTCACTATCACTTCTCTGTTTGGTTTATTTTGTTGTTGTTGTTGTTGTTGGTTTTTGTTTTGTTTTGTTTTGTTTTTTTTAATCTACGAATGTTTCAGATTAGTGTTTCATACCTAGTTTTAAAATCTGCTCCTCTCTTGGTGCTTTTCTTTTTTTTTCTTTTTTAAGTGAACCTATTGTTCCCATAACAAAAATATCAAAATATTTCCATGCAGTGGAAAATTATTCTTCATCTCATATTTGTGCTTTTGTCTTATTCTGTTAGTGCACTTTCTTTAAAAAAAAATGCAGTTTTCTGCTTCACAAAGCTGAAACGTGAGAGTAAGAGGTGATTGAGAATCTGAATGCCCAACAGCACAGGCCATAAAGTATCTCTGTTGGCACTTGTGAACTGAACTGGGACAGCACAGCTGGATCTGAACATTAATTCCTCAATAATTGATGATTAATCTATTAAAGTTTAATGGAGAGTTGATAAGTAATGGTCTGGCTGCCATGTCACTTGATTGTAAATATAGCAAGTTGCCTGGAAATTCGCATTTTCTTTTGTCAATCATAAACAAACACAGAAGAAGGAGAAAGAAAGACAAGACAAGACAAGACAAGACAGAAAGAGAGAAAGAGAGAAAGAGAGAAAGAGAGAAAGAGAGAAAGAGAGAAAGAAAGAGAGAAAGAAAGAAAGAAAAAGAAAGAAAGAAAGAAAGAAAGAAAGAAAGAAAGAAAGAAAGAAAGAAAGAAAGAAAGAAAGAAAGAAAGAAAGAAAGAAAGAAAGAAAGAAAGAAAGAAAGAAAGAAAGAAAGAAAGAAAGAAATAGGATAATAAGAAAAAGGATAATAAAGTCTATGAGAACAGGAAAGTTTTGGTCACAGAATGTCTTCGGATCATGGCAAGTGTAAAGCAATCGTGACATTCTTGGAGATGACTCAAATAGACATCTCATATAAACATGTTTACCTGTTTCAATACAGTTCTGTACCACACAGATCAATCCTTGGCCACAACAGCACTTCACAGGCTTTAGGAGAATAGCAATTGATAAACGTATTGATGTGCACATTTTCAAAGCAGATGTAGTTTAAAATAGGGAAAAAAACCATCAACCAGAAACAAATGATCAACTAGACTACTTGTAACAATGTATACATGTTGAAAGTAATACTTCCTCTTTACGTCCACAGGAGCTACAACAGCTACTAGGAGTGCAATAACCTTATTTGATAGAGCAAATTCTCATCTACAAAATTCTCTTTCACCATAAACACACCATTAGCTATGCATTTTCACTGCAATGAACAAAAGCCTGCGTGCCATGCTTGTAAAAGTCTGTTCAAGAGATGTTCAAGACCTGCCTGGATGCCTACCCGTGTGACCTGGTGTAGGGAACCTGCTTTGGCAGAGGGGTTGGACTCAATGATCTCTGGAGGTCCCTGCCAGCCCCTATGATTCTGTGATTTTGTGATTCTGTGATTCTGCTACAGTGTGCCAGCTTTGAAATATGATTCTTTAAAGTGGGGTGTTAGGAAGGAGGAACAATATATATGATGTTATATTATGGCAAGATACATTTCAACCTCTCTTATAGTGAGTGGATATGTAAGCTACTGTAATTTTAGGTGAACTTGGAGGAAAGGGCCTATTCTCAGTGCTTTCTGAAGGCCCAGATACATTTATGGTACCATATAAGTACACAAAGATAAAAGAGACATGCTTTATTTATTTATTTATTTATGTCACCACTTTTGTCTAAGATTGATTAGCTTAGATAATTTTCTTGCTAAAGCATTTGAAATACTTTCCTCGCATATCAGGGAAATAAAAGGTAAAATTAATATCTTCGAATTGCAGAGGGGGCTGCCTGCAGGGTGTACAGACTGCTGTTTTTCCCTTTAAGATTTATTTCTCTTCCTGGTTATCTTATTCCTGTTCCAGTATTAGCATTCATATGCTAACGTATGAAAATCAAGGCCTCTACTAATCTGCCCTGTGAAATACCTAATTTGTTTAGCTTCAGTGAACGGAAGCACAGGAGAGTTAACACAGGACTCTCATATAGGTCTTACATCTTGTGACAACCCAAAGCATCTCTTCGATGTTGATACTATGGGGCTTCAAACCTTATGCATTTTGCAAATACGACCTGAAAATAAAATTCTGCTTTTTGTAGATTTGAACACTCCATTTCTTTGAAATTTTTGAGGTTAAATAGGCTAGAATTTTATTTCAAATATTAATGAAAATAGTTTGCCCAACAATTCTTAGAAATCATTTTTGTTTCAGCTTTCTTTAAGATGCTTAAACTAATTTCTAATGTTAATGTTCACTTTTAAATGTATTTTATTATAAAGTTAAGAACTTTCATAATTTACACCAATAAATTTTTCTTCTAGCTTTAAAATTAAATACATTTGTTCTGAAATCTTATTTTTCATGAAGCAATTTTTGTCATAAATGGTGAATATAGGGCCACAATAAATAATTGAAGTGTTGAAATAAGCAAATGAATACCTACCTCAGGTATCTTTATGGAGTGTCTTCTCAAGGAAACAGGGATTAAATATCAGAGTCTCTTGCAATCCAAACTGTTAAAAATACAAATGTAAAACAATCACGAAGTGTAATTTTCATATGATTTAGAATATGAGTTAGGTAGGACCAAGAAACATTTATTCAATGTACTAGCTTATTTTATATAAGTAATATTCAAACCATGAAATATTTCTCTGGGCTTATTCCAGGAAACTTCTCAGCTACACATAAAAAATGTGCAGCAGTTGTACCACCCATTCTCCCTATGGTTTCTATCTCCAAAGAAGGTAGAAAAATTTATTGTCTTAGGTCTGACAGTTGCCAAGCAGACCTTCCTTTGGGAATCATCTTCATTGGTGTCATTCTTAGAAGCTCAAGTCATGGGCCAATACTCCCTGGTGCTAGTCACTGTACAAACAAATTATGTTTAGCTGTGTTTTTAATGCCAGCCAAGACCAAAGTAATGAAAATAAATTACAACTGTAGCTGTATCTCCTGCAGACTGAAAGCAAGAGTATTGATATTAGTCTCCTGCAGGAATTGCTGCATGGAGTACAAGGATACAGTATCTAAGTAGAAGAGAAGTTCTAGTTAGTTTCTAAACAATAGAGCCAACTGTCACTTCTACTTCTCAGCCTTTGCATATGGTACCTCGAATTTTTATTGTTTCTATTGATGCTGCTTTTTCATTTTATTTTAAGCAACTATGATTTTCAGACTGGGTTGGTAAGTGAATGCAGACTAATTTTCTATGGCTATTCTGGCAGCATTAAAGAGGAACTACTCAATATCTGAAGTCACTATCCTGCTCTGCTCCCTGGTGGAGGGAGTAGAGAAGGTGTCCCCAGGAAGTCAGCTTTAGCTAGGCAGATCATGAATACTGGTTTATGGCTCACATATTATATGACGAAGCAGAAGATGACATCTGATGTCTTTAAAGTACAGTTTAAAGTTATTTCAAAGAAAGCTATACAGAACAATTTAAGAAATGCTTTGTGTTCTCCCTGAGTTCATAATGATGAAAAGAAATCAGAACAAAAGCATGGAAGATTGAATTATAGCACATAATTCAAACAAAATGCATACTATGCCAATTTGGTCTGCCACTCCCACTCAGTAAGAATGATAGTTTATTTAGTAAGTAGTCTTATTGAAGTGGGTTGGTTAGCCATTGAGTAAGTGCTGTTTTGTAGGAGAAAGATTTGCAGAATCCAAGAGGTGATGATTGCAATGTAATGTTTAATCCTCGTGGCTTGCTAACAAGTGAGCCTTCGGCTACATCTAAGGATGCCCCTCCCCCCCCAAAAAAATTCAAAAAGTTGTAAAGAATATTATTTTATACCATCTCAATGGTCTTTTCCAACTCCTAAAATATTTAATTTATATAATCTGCAGAATTTACTCAGGAAGTTATATAACATGATTACTTAGTATTATTTACATTTTCCAATTGCCAGACGTAACAAGCAACAAAACCAAAAGTAGATTTATCACATTATTTGAGAGATTTGTAAGTAAGAAATACATTAAATTATCATCCCAAAACAGGCTTACTGTTATATAAGTAATTATACTACCAGTACTTTCAAGTACAGATACACACTTAGAAACAAAGACCCTTTCCAATGCACTCCTGCAGATAAATTCTTCAGGGTACAAAGATATCTAATAAGTTCTTGCAGCTAGATGAGAGCAAACAAATTTGCTGTGAACTAAGTACTTACTCTTTTATCTAATGCTATCTCTGAAATGCTTGTACAGTTTTTTTAGTTTTTTTTCTCACCACTAATGCATTTGTTTCCTGCAAGAGCACATCTCTCATTATGATAGTTAAGAAAACAAAGAAATCACAATGAACTGCACACACAGAGTCCATCATATTTCCCAAAAACTGTGTCAAATTCAACAACACCGTGTCCCATAATAGTGGACAGAACATAGATTTCCAGTTTGTTAGTAAACTAAACGCCACTGAGTAGCATCACGACAAAGAAAAGGACAGTTTTGATAGCTAAGAAGCATTCTGAATATTTGCATAAGAAAAGATTTTATTTCTGAATGAACACCAAGAACCCCTAATGCAGAAGACAAGAGTTTTACGTAACAGAAATAATGAGGTACATTTATGAAAGAAAAAAGTGAAATGTTATAACAATAGTACATACCCTTCAATACATTCTGCTCAGAATATGTAAGTGCCTTTAAATCATTTATGCCTTCATGCAGGAAACTGTTAAATTTTGAACAAATTTAATTGAAATCACCCCTGTAGTGAGTCTGAAGGAAGGATTAAATTTAGCAGACTTGCAGTGTCATATTGTAGCACTAGACCACCAGTACTGAAGTCTACTTTTTTCCAAAAATAGATTAAATACCTCAATCAACACATGAGTATCTGTCTAACTATGTCTTGGAAAAGAAAATTATTTTACTTTCACTCTGAGACTTAAAGATGTTTTTACTAACAAATCTCAAAGTTTAATTTCATTTTAATAGTATGGTGTAAAGATACAGGATTTTTGTACATTGTACAATTTGAAGTACATTGCAGTTTTGTTTCTCATGTAATATGCCATTGACTTATTTAAAGAAAAAAAAAGCGTAAGGAGATGGACAATATAGGCCATATTCTGCATTTTATTGAGTCTGTATTACTGCCAGTGGAATGTCACAGTCGTATCTGGGTACAGATATGTTTTTAAATACATTATTGATCCTTATCATTGTAGTCTACATGATCTAAAGATTCACAGTCTCTTTCTGCATTCCCAGCAATGCAGCCTTTGTTTTCTGGCATCTAACTGTGATAGTTTCCATATTGTAACAGAGCACTGTAGCCTCTGACACACTATGACCATTTTACTGTTAGAAGGAAATATATTCTTTTTTTTTTTTTTTTTTTAAATTAGTATTTTTAAAGTATGTCTAACTCTGCCGGGTTTTTGAGATTTCTCCAGTGTAATGGTCATTATAAAGTACATTTTTTCACAGCTAACCATTATCTGCACTTCTGAGAACCATCCAATAATAAACCCTCTTGTCTTGTTTGTAAAGGCACTGCAGAAGCACAGAGACAACTGATGTCTGTGGCAAATGTGACCATTTTTGGACTGCTTAGCTAATTTATACTCTGAACACTGTAGTTTACACAACAGCTAACTACTCTATTAAATTAGATTTTACTTGAGGGAAGTGCCCAAAAGTGCAGTTTTTTCTCTCTAATTTGAGTATACCTCAACCTTGCTTATGTAAAACTGAAATAGCAAACCCAGTTCTTTTACAAAAGTATTGTGAAGACAAATTAATTAATCTATGCCAAATTAAGATAAATTAATTTACGTGGTGAGGAATGCCATGGAAAATGCTCATGAGGAAAGTAATAATTCTACATTCAAGACGGCTTGAATTAAAGCTGTGTGAAGAATTGATTTTTCACTTCATCGGCTGACCTGAAAAATTGTGGAAAAAATCAATTTTGGAGCAACCTGAAATGATTTTCTCTCATTTTTCTCACTGGAACATAGAGATGGGAAGTAATACATACGTTTTGTCTCAAACAAAATATTTAATTTGTCTAGAAGTGAAATATTTCACTGTTAGCTTAATTGTTCATATTTTTTTAACAAATTGCAGCTAGATATCATAAAAGAAGTCCTCACTTCAAGCTTAATTGTTGGACAGTTTATTTTGGATTTAGAGGGGGATTTTGTTCTTTTTTTTTTTCCCTTCAGTATTTCTCCCCCACATCCGCCTTCCAGTGACTGATGCAATTTTTCACCCACCACTTCATTTTGGCTAAAAAGGGTGCAGTGAATGTGGATAAACTGCAGACAGAATCATAAACATCATAATTTTGTATATCTTGGGAGGTCAAGCCACCTAGCTCCACTACTTACCTAATCCTTGGCTTCCCTCCTTATAATCCCTGCAGGACTTCCCAGGTCCAGGAAAGGGAACATACTTTCATGACTTCTAATCATTTTGTTACATCAGTAAGAGTGTTTATAGCACCATACATGCAATACATATACATAATCTATATTTATGACTATATGTGTATGTTCTTTCTTCTTGTTGTTGTTATTAGGACTGTAATCTTAGAAGTATTTCACAATAGGAAAACTGTTAATTTCTGATATTCTCTCCCCACCTTAGTTTTAAAGGGGGTATCAGATTTAAATAACTACCTACACTGCAGTATTTTTTTCCTGAGAAATACCAGTTGATATTATTTTCTACCTCATTTGTTATAAAACTCTGATATTTATAGATAAGGATTGGGTTTAGTTCATTGACTGGAGATGATGAGCTATGAAAACAAACAAATAAACAAACAAACATGTTAAATTCCTCTGATCTCGGCACCTTTGCTATACAGGAACCTGTGCAGCAAGAAATTGCATTCATTTTGAGCAACAGAATCTCTATGGTAGTTCTTTGATCTTTCAGTCTAGCAAGTTGCTGCATCTGTTTTTGTAGACAGGGATGCATAATGGCCATCCTCTTCCTTCACCAATCTTCTCCTTCTCCCAGTGCCAAAGACTCCTGACAGCAGTAGCTTGTGTCACCTCTGGGGATTCCATACCTAGAAGAACCACAGTTACACTGTAGATTTTAATTATTATCTCTTTTTAAGTACTTGTTTAGGGAGATCTCACTTCAGGTAAATTCATTTCACAATTCTAGATATTTATGTTTTAAACTGCATGAAGACATTATTCTACAGTCTGAATGAGGTGCATACTGTCTGCTACAGTTTCAGGATATGCACATTAATGAATAGATGATCATTTGTGACATGAAAGTTCTATTAGAAAAAAAGAACAACAACGTTCCTCTAAACTGAAATACTGTATCATAGAAAAGAGTTCCAAGGATTCCACTTATGTTGAGATATATATACATCTCTATAAGTCCTATTGAGCTGAAGAGAAAACAATCACCTAGACTGAGTTTTGAATTTCATTAGAACAATCAAGAAAAAGCATAAAGTTGAGTCATCTGCAGTAGCATTCACTAAGACAATGGAGTTCAGAGAATTTCCTACATCCATGTCTTTTTCTTTTTTTTTTTCCTATGAGGTATATTGGAGAAATTCTCTTGTAATGAACAATTTGTGAAAGAGGATTTAAAGAGAGCTAGGTGTATGAATAATAAAAAGTTACTCAAAAAAGAGGAATTAATCAAAGAGTTCAAAAGGAATTTGAATTTTAAAAATAAATGCTACTGATATTAACTCTGTGTTTCTTAAATTGAATTGATAATGACAAGAAAAGAGAATGTCAAAGCTGAGGTCAGTCCTTAAAAAGAACTGAAATAAAGAATTCATGGATATAATGATCATTCCGCAGGATAAGTGTGGACATCTGATTTCCATACATGTAATTCAGCATTCAGCAAAAAAAGTCACTAAACCACAAACTGGGGGATGTTAGGTGGGTGAACGAAATCAAGTGTCCTTGTTGCCTGGTTTATCACTGTCAGAGACAAGATATAGTACAAAATGGGTAAAGGTCTATTCAGAATGTTACTCCTCCGCAAGTTTGTTATCACAACTGATTTGTCTCGGTGGAATTTTAGACCAAATGAAATAAAAATATAAATAATTTTCTTGACAGTACTATGACTTTTTCTGGGCATTTTCTCCAATTCAGTCACTTTACACAGCCTATGTGAATAAAAAGAAGAAAACAAATATCCCAAAATCTAGAAGTGTGACTCAGTCCAGTCAATGCACACATGGAATTATGATTACTATAGGCAACATGAAGAATTTGAAACAGATAAAGGAAGAGATTTTGGTGTTGAAACTGTAAAAAGCTTCAGTAGCACTTCAGATGCAGTATCAAAGACTGCAAATAAGTTTCCATCATAATCAGATTTACCACTAGATCCACTCTCAAGCCACTGAAAATCACAATTCAGACATGCTTTTCTTTCAAAATGAGATAGTTGGGATTTTGTGACTTGCTGAATTGATTCAGAAAATCACGCTGTTTAAAGTTCCTTTAATCCTAAGGCTGTTTAATTTTTGTGTAATACTGTTTTGCAAAGCCAATCCAGTATTTCATATGAGATCCTATGGACAACACTAATTGTCTAAGAACTAACACTTACATAAATAATTATAATAAAAAAATTAGGCGGTGGTTTACTGAAGGTTATAATGGGATAAGTTGAAAGAACCTCATAATAGTCTTTAATTTGGTTCAGGAAAAACCATGCTACCAGACTCACCTCTCTTTTTTCAACTCACATGCTTAAGTGTCTGAAAAATTTACTTGCACTGAAAGCAGACCTTGACTGTCAATAAATACATATTTGTTCTGCTCCCTTGATAGCCTCAGAATTTCCTTTGTTAAAACTTTCAGACAACAAAAGACAATCAGATTGGGAAACAAACTATAATTTGACCTGGTTTATTTCTAAAGTGTTCAGAAAACAAATGACATTTCTTATACCTTTCAGTATCAATATTCTATAAATTGTTTTGGTATTTAAAGGATATAGGCATCAACTTTCATTCACACTTAGTTGGTGTTTTGTCTTCCTTCCCATTAGAATTTTAAAGGGTTAAGTTCTGGTAGATTTCATGTATTAATATAATTTATATATTAATTTTATTTAATTAATAATATATCTTATGAAACCACAATTCTAGTAATTTTCATGCAAGATAACAATACTACATAAATCACATCTTGCAGCATGGTAGCTTTTTTAATGTTTATTTTGAAGACAAGCAACTTCAGGACTGAAAATAAACTGTAAGAACATAGAATCTCTATCCTATTTTTTTTTTTAACTCCATATGGAATATATTGGGAGAAGATGGCAAGCAAAAAAAATACTTACATTATCTTGTATCCTTCCATCCAGTAGAGATCTAGAAGTTTTGAAAAATACCCAAACAAATAGTTTATCAAGAGCTATTGAGGTTTTGTTTAGGCCTTATCTCATTGACTGTTTTCTTTGCTGAGCTTCTTTCAGCATTAAAAGGACCTTAATGTTTCTTCAGAGAAACAAATAAGGAGTTTGTCTGATATTTTCCAAGACTAATCACATTTAAGCAAAGCTTAAGATTTTTTTACTGAAACAGGCTTCTGTCATGACTGATGAAGGCTGAATGAGCTCTTGAAACAGGAAATGAAATGTCTCAGTTATGCTGTGGAGAGATTTCTATAAAGAAAGTGTTGAGGAATCAATGTTGTTCTTTAAATCTGTACTCTCTTCAATATTATTCCCCATTAATTTTTTCATCTACAGGATGAGTTTTTAAGGAGGTGGAAGGACTTGTATATTTCCAAAATCGAGGGGTTTGCTGCAAAGTTATTTTGAAAACAGAGAGTACGACTTTGTCATATATAGGTTCTTAAACCAAAATCAGATTAAATAATTCTGTTCACAGATCTGTTTGCATACATTTTATAGGGCTACTAATTACATCTTATATTCTTCTAATGCCTAAACAACTTTTCTCTTGCATTATGCTCTTTCAGATTTCCTCTGCGGTTTCAGCTTACCAATGTTGTTTGGCTTTCTTCTTATGAGATCTCTTTAAGTTTGTTTATCTCCTACTCATCCTCGACATTATACTACTATGTGTGCACATTCACCACCATGTTTTTATCCTGTTGCCCAGTCCTTCCCTATTAAAACAAAGCTAACTCCTCTCCAACTTTTACTCTATCTTTCTTTGACATAAAATTTCTGCACTCTAGTTTAAAAGTACATTAAGTTTACCTCTTTTTTTTTTTTTTGTTATTTATTTTTTTTTGTTGTTGTTCTTGCTTTTTTTTTTTTCAGGAAAAAGCTCACTCTACATTATATATTTACAAAAAAAAAACAAAAAAAAAAAAGCTTTTAGTCTCTGAAAATTAAATTACTCCAAAATCACAGTAGCAATTTTTCCCCCACCCATACTTTTGCAGTTACCAACTACATACAACATGAAAGAGCGGGTGGAGTTAGAGCAGATTATTGCAAAATTCCCATGAAAAATAATTCATATGAAACTATCCAGTCTCGAAGGAGCATATTAAGAGTTTGCACTCTGAAGAGGTCCTTAGTTTTTGTTGTTGTTTTTTCCTTAAATTGCCCTCTGTGGTAATGGCTTGGGGCTTGTGTTTAAAAACTGTGAACTTCTCAGCTTTATATTAGTGTAGCAGACATTCCTATAAACACAGTTGCCTTCAAACTGATGGGATAGTGAGCTCAGTAGAAAAAGCGCAGCTGGTACAGAAACACAATAAATTCCAAATGCATTACTTCTTCCCTTCTTCTTTCCAAATACAAAACAGTCAACTACATTGGATTCTTTGATTTTTGATAACAGGGATCCGTTTCTAAATGCAATGTGCCCCAGGTTACTGTGTAAATTTTCTTGGCCTGTGATCAGGAGCACACCTGACAGATGCAGACTACCTCTCCTGTCACCTTCATGTAATCCTTCATGTTTTGTATCAAAGAATTCCACCACCAGTTGAAAGCAAATTTATCCTCAAAGGTATTTATGACAAATACAATAATTCCTTTTTAAGCAAGGATGGTTTAATCCACCAACCTATTAAGTATAGTATACCTCCAGCAAACAACCATTATGTCTCATTATCATATTGCACTTAAAAATACAATTAATCCCTTAATTGGAATCTAAAATATATAATTTCCTCTGTGCAGCACCTATGCTGATAGTAATCTGCAGAAAGTGGTATCCAAAAGTTAATTAAGAGCAAAATGTTCTTACTTAGTAGGCTTCCTGTTCAGACACACAATGGCTTGATGTTTTTCATGCTTTCTCTGATTCAAAGGATTTACAATACACAGTTTTGGAAAAGAAGCTCAATAATTGCTGCTAATTGCCTTCATTTTTCGATGGTTGGATATATTTCACATAGATCTTGTTTGACTGTGCTAGACATTTTCCAAGCATATATATTAAATTTTCCTCTTATTAATTCTAAAACTAGCAACAAGTTTCTTTTCTTCCCTACTGATTACACCCCAAAATCTTTTGGTAAAGTGTTTTTCCACAGCTAGTGATAATTACACTTAAATAGATAATAAAAATAATTGTGTGATTAAGTTTGCAAGTTCGTAGCTCAGAAAATATGATCTCTATTCTCATTTGTGCAGCTGATTTGCTGTGTCATTTATGAAATCATGGATACTCTCAGCTTCTTTTCTTCCAGTCTTTCTTTGCAGGGTGTTCACTTTTGTAATTTTCTCTCTGCCTGTCTAGTTAAAACTAAGGCCAAAAATGTTATTGGAAAATGAATATTGCAATATATACATCCACACATGCATATAAACATATACAAACATGCAGATATATATATGGTTTATATGCCAAAAATTCTAGGAGGGATATTTAATTTAGCTAAAGTATCCTCAGCCAACATATTCTGATTTCTTTAAATGTATAAACACATTTTGTTCCAGAAGAATTTCCATTTACAGCAGAGCTGCCTCATGCTTATTTTGCCTGTGTTTTTGAGTGGACTAGAGCAAACATAACAGTTAATTCTGAAGAAATGACTTTCTGGGTGTATTAGGAGACAAATCCAGATCCTGGAATATTTACATTTTAGCCATCAGACAGACTGATTGAAGCAGGTATCTAAACTGAGATTTTTTCTCATACAAGAAGCATAGAAAGGGCATTTGGAAATTAAGTTCTTTTCTGCTGAAGCTGGTTTACCATGTACATGATGAACATGTGGCATCAGGACTTGGTGGATTTGTATATGTCTGAGAAGAAGACACCAGGTAACTTGATTCTCAAAGTCTTCAGGTACGCAATGGAAATACACTTCCAAGGATTTCCTGGAGATTATTTTGAACTTGAGAGTTATATTTCAAAATCTTAGAGTGACACAGTTTTGAAAGTTGTTACAGTAGAAAGGTAGATAGATTTTAGAATTATATTACCAAGTGATTCACCACAACAGGAATGGCTCTGTGGTGTGAAACAGCCAGTGACAAGATCTAAGGTCCATGTTGTATTTTGGGGGGTAGAGGGTTACTTAAGGTAAGGTCTAGTATGTCCCTTGAACTGAATGCCCACTGGCAGTGGCATTCAGCATTGAATGCTTGAATTCAGCCCACTAGCAGTGGTATGTTAGGTGCATTTTGGAGTATCACAGTTTAGTTTCATTTGAAATAAGTCTAGTGTGTGTGTTCCTATCCTGCTTAGTAAAGCAAAAGGTCACAGTAGGGATATTAATTATAAGAACAGTTTTGATCCCAGTTAGAAAAAGACAAAACAGACTTAATTTCAAAATATACTTTTTATTATTATTACTGTTTCCCCCCAAAAATGTTAGAATACCCCCAGATATTTACTTTCTGCTGTCTCTAATACAGAAAGAAAAAGCAAAGCATGCAAAATGGTATCAATTAATGAACTCTCGTTCATAATAACCTTGAGAATCCAAGATATATGACACCATAGAGTAGCTATTTCTGTTTCAGTGATTCATAACTTCATGGTATGCTTTTGACTTTGGTTTTGTAACTTTTCAGCCTAGTAAGCCAGCAGCATTCAAATGCATTACGTTCTTCAGGAATATGCTATTTATTATGAAATCAGTCTGTTAACAGGAAACATGCTAAACTTTGACTATTTTCCATGGTAAGAGCAAGATCTCTCTGAAACATATATAGTTGGTTGATCTGGCTTTTAAGTTTTAAAAACTGCCCTGAAAACCATCAGTACCTGGCAAGATTTTCTACCATTCACTAAATTTCAAGACATGTTTATTAAAACATGTCTTTTCACCCATTCTGTTAATCTTTCACATTTTAATGAACATACTGTATCTTTGCAGAGACATAGATTGTACTATTATTTTGAATTCAATTTCTGAAATAATCAGAAAACAAAAATTGCCAAGGAATTAAAAGGTACAGATTTTAGCACATGAGTAGTAGGTGACCAACAGTTTTACAGTGGGGATGTGTTTCCAAAGCAGTGAGATGTCGATCTCAAGTGAAGCGAATCTCATTTAACTAAGAATTGGCACAAACATACTTCTTAGTCCTACATTTTTTTTTTACCCCCAACATTAGAAACTCCTCATGTTTAACAAATTTGTTTCCACCTATGTAATGTAAAAATCTTACTTCACTTTTGATTTTACAGAAGTAACACACATATATTAATTCATATCTGATTTAAAAGAACATGCCCATTCTTGCTGAGGTAGTCAGATTTCAGCCTTTCCAGATGAGTTATCTGAGTGAAAATACTTCTCCAAAAAATGTTGATGTGGGAGGTTTTCCCCTTAGCAGCTTTACATACAAATTAGATACATGTGCATCTGATTATACATATATATATGTATTTTATATGTATATATATATAACAAAAAGATAAAGAATTGATATTATTCATGATTTTGGATGCAAAGCAATTACTGTTAAGCATGAATCTACACTGGTTCCAGTAGAAACTACTAACAGCAAAGAAATAGATACAATCTTCATTAGTTTGCAGTGGAACAAAAACGTAACTGTAAGAATTTAATCTCTTTTTCTTACACATGACTTTTAAAATACTAGTATCCATAAATGCCATCATAGCAATTACCAGTCCTGTAGCCTTTACTTAATTCTTTTACAGTATCTGCATTTTTACATTTTTATTTTCAATGTTATTTAAATTCTAACTGAGATGGATTCTTGTGATTGAACTCATGCATGAAATTTGCCTTCAGTGTAAAAAAAAGAATAGGGAATAACAACAAACTCAGGAACTGTCATGATCTGTGATAGTATTAGCCTTATCTTAACTTTGAGAGATTATTTTTAATGGATTTCTTAACATGATACTGCCTTTTAATCAAAGAAGTTGAATATTCATTCCCCTATTCCAATATCACATTAAATATGATGGGATAGTTGTTATCTACACAGCAAGTATTTTCAGTGATCTGGAACAAGAAGAAAAGGGAAATGTCTTTCATAACAGAAAGTCAGCTCTATGGACCCAACTTCTACATGGATACTGCAATACTATAAAGCTAACTAAAACTCAAAATCTTGACTTCTGGAGTTGATTTATGTTGGTACGTGCTGGCTGTGAATTTTCAAGAGCTAATTTATGAGCAGATGTTGATTTGACAGAAGTCCGCATAACAAAAGAGGCTATTCTTCCTCAGTGTTCACTTATTAAGAAGTAATAGCTCTACATCCTTCATCTTGTATCATTCTAAATATTTCCTAAAGCTCTTATCTTTCCTCTTGCTTCTCTCTGGGCTCTGTTCTCTTGACTAACAATTTGCTCCAGTTCTTTCTTAACAGCTTTATTAACAGTACCTCATTAAGAAAGACTTTTGGTTTTGCATCCCACTAAAGCTTTTTTATGTTTCTTTTGTTTTGTTACAAAATAACATCAATTATTTCACTCTTAGATCCTTGGTGTTAGGCTGCTATTGGGTAGTCAACAGTTGTCTGTGTTTCTTCCATTCAACTTCTTTGCTCCCCTGTACACATATCCAGATTCAGCAGTAGAGTTTTAGTGTGATTTGTTAATAATGAATCAATGTTTTATACTTTTCATTTTACATCACTTCAAAGTCTTTGTTGTTGCTGTTTTCCAGAAGTCAGAGCTTTACATCACATCTGTTTATTTAACATGTATACTGTGATTAGTGTATGATAGTATTACTGAGAATAAGGTTTGATTTTCTCCAGTGATACTCAAAATAGAAATAAAGTGTACACCCACAAAGAATTTCAGCTAGTTTCTTTTCCTCTTATGCCTAGCTGAAAGTTCAAGGTTATCAGAATGGACATGTATTTCTGTGTCCACTAGCAAAAGTTCTTGGATGATTTTGATGGTTTTCACACCCTTTATTTTCACAGACAATACCATTATCAGAATAAATACACAGATAAATGAGCATGACTATGTCCCTCTTTGCTTTTCTAATATTTTAGTTTAGTTTAGTTTATTCTATTTATTTTTCAGATTTTCTCTTTTCCAGAAAAAAATGTTGTGGACAGATTAGTGCATTTTGGTTCAAGCATTTTTTAATTTGTTTTATGTAGTGACATGTTAGTTTAAAGGACACAATCAATACTACCACAAGAGCAAAATGTGCAAATTGCATACTGCTTTCCTCTTGACTTCTGTGACGTTAGAATCCATTATCTGTAGTGGGTTTTCAACAACTGTATTAAATTGTCCCATTAAAGAGCAAAAGAGTAGTAACCTCTCTCTCCTAAAAGCCTTCAAAGATATTAATTGTAACTTATTTTACCTAGTACTTGCTGATTACTTTTGGAAAAGAGACGATGTACATGCATAAGAAAAAGTTGTATGCCTATGTTTTAGGTTTATTCTTGTTGTTGTTTTGTTTTGTTTCTCATAGTGTTATGAAATCTTATTCCTAGCAAGGGCAACTACACTTTTCCAAACAATCTGCTTCAAAGTAGATGTCCCATGATAAAACTCACTTCATACTCTTCCTTGTTGGATTTATGGAAAAATAGAGATGAAATTAGCATCAATCTGAATAGATACTAAAAACAGTCTACTGTATGGAGCACATAAATACTTACAGCATGAGTTTTAAGTAGTCTTTTTCAAAAAAGACTTGAGGACAGAAGCCAGAAATTGGATTTCCTTCTATTGGTGGAGGCTACGCAGTTTAGGATATAAACACGTAGTGATCAAATTGAGAGAAAAAAGTTACCCAGCAACAACTCAGCACACATATTTACTTTTCAGTGATGCTTTAATGATATCTCAACTTGTAGTTGGGACAGGGTAAATGAATATACCTGAGCAGTCATATAGGTAGCAATTTTATCTTGTAGCCACTTGCCTCAACAATCCTTAATACCACAGGTAGCGTTTAACACTGGAAAATGCAGTATAACATTAGCATAGTTTTTGGTTTACTTTCTGAAGCTGATGGGCTAATACACTTAAATTGAATTCCTATATCAAAAGCAATGTATATTCAAAAACTTGTAGATTATAACTTGTATTTTTCCCAAGAAATCTGTTCTTGTGAAATTCATAGTCCAACTGATAGTCAGATAAATTAATGTGGCTTATTGATAGGCATTCTGCCACTGTATACATCATAACAACATAATAATGTGAAAATCTAATTTTATGTTGATAATTTTCCTATTAATTCCCTAAAACTTGTTTTGTTTTTAGAGTTACCAGGCTGGGTAAAATTAATTCATGTTTCTACTTGTTGATATTCTAGTTATCAGAACTTGTATATTAAAAAACTTGCATTATACAGAGACAATACATTATATTGTCATATTAGTGCAGCCTGAGCTATTAACTGAGCTGCCAAAAGATATTTTCCCTTTTGTTATTTCAGATTCGTGTACGAATATTTTGAACAAGTAGCTGCATGCTGTATTAACTTATCTTTCCATGTCTTTCCCCAAACTGTGAAAAATACCCACTTTGGTGACATATATATGTTCCAAACCTCTCTGAGTACAGCCTACTTACACAAATTAAACCAAACCATCAGAAAAACAGCAACAGAGGAAAAAAAACACTTAAAATCTCCAAGAAATATGTTCTCATTTTAATGTCAATTAAAAATAAATTTAAAAGCTGTAGCTACAATTATACTGCTTTTTCTTCTATAATGGTATCCATTCAGTATTTCTTCTGCTTTATAAATTCCAATAATATTAGGGCTGATCTCTTGGACTCAGAATGACTGGAGAACATGGCCATCCCTAAGTCAGCAGCAAATATTCATCACTACACACACCTCAGAAAAGAAGTTTCTCATGATGTAAAAAATTTTACATGTTTTTGTGTATGATCATGTAGAACTCTATCTGCAGTCTGTTAGCATTATCAGAGAATATTATTAAAGCCCATCAATCTAAATCATTACTGACTAACTTCAACGGAACTCCTGACTCTTCTCAGTCATCAGCTATATTTGCATTGGCTATGAGGAAAGAACCAATCAGGGATACACCTAAAATGAGAAAATGATGAGCCTTGGGAGACCATAACACTTCTTTCTATTTAGTTCTCAGTTTAGACAGAAAGTGGTATTTCAACAGAAAATAATTTCAGGTTTTGCTGTGAATTGCTGGTGATTCTGCACTCACCTCCATGCATTCTTTGTCCATTTCTAAAGACAAATAAGAACTGTTATACTTTTTGTAATCTCTATCTTTATTTTGATTTGGCAGAACATATTGTTTTTATTAAAAATAATATGAATTTTCAGCTGCAGAGGAAGAAAGCTAAGTATCATAGAAACAATAGTTCTCAAACCAGAATCTCACGACTGTACAAACACTGATGGTGACAATCTTTCCAGAGGACAAAATGTGGATTCCAATGGGGGTGTGACTATAGGCAACAGTTGCAAAGGTTGTAGTACTGATACTTATTAGCACTATAACTATTGTGAAATAATCTGTGAGAAAACGCAAACATTTTGTGTCAAAACTATAACATACTTTAAAATCTAATCATAATCTCTTCGTCATTTTATTCTGGAATACAGTTATTTTAAAAATTCCAATATTATTTTGAAAATAGATGCTACAAAGGGTGACGTAAAAATGTATAAATGAAAATGTAATATATTTTTTTGAGTTTCCTCAGAAGACTTTCAATATTAGAAATAGAAAGTGTATCTTAGAAATAGGCTTCATTCTTTTTTTTAAGATTTTTAAGCAACTGCTTTTTAGAGTGGGAATGAAAATGGAAGAAGTTAGGACCAATAAGGAGAAAATGTTATAGAACATAGAAAATAAGTAAGCTTCAAAGAGTAATGGAAATCAGTGGCACACAAAGTGCACCTGAGAAATGCTAGGCACACTCAAGCTTCATTTTCTCTGCCCTGTAGCTCCTCAACTGGGACTAGAAAGAGAGAAAGAGAGAAAGAGAGAAAAAGAGAAAGAGAGAAAGAAAGAGAGAAAGAGAGAAAGAGAGAAAGAGAGAAAGAGAGAAAGACTGGAAGGAAGGAAGGAAGGAAGGAAGGAAGGAAGGAAGGAAGGAAGGAAAAAAAAAATATATATTAAAAATAAAAGGAAATATTACTAAAATAGATTTTTCTGTTAAAGTTAGCCTGAAAATTGGAAAGACATATTAATTTTGGCATAAAAATTAAAGAATTTTAAAGAAAGCCACTTCAAAATAATTAACCTTTGGTTCTTTTCAAGATATATCTTTTAATTTTTAATCTGAAATTAAAAATAATACATTCTCTTCACGTCTATGACAAACTCTGTACTCAGTGAACAAAATAAAGTTGAAAGAACAGTGATCTGTATTGTTTTGTTCTCTCTCTTTTTTTTTTTTTTTCCTTTTTACTTCCAAGTAATCCCAAGTATTTATATCGTCTTTCTAACCTGTTGCATTTGATCAGTGATCAGAGATTCAAGTTATTAATGCATAATTTGGGGATGATATATCTGGAATCAAATAATCAGTTAACTTCTTCCCTTATAGGTTTTTGTACATATAAACATTCCTATCAGAATACAAAAGGAAATGTGCTGTAATGTACTCCACCTGTTAAAGATGCTTGATAGTTTGAAAGATCAACAAGTTTTGACAAATCCAAACGCAGCGATAGTACAGAGTTTCTGCAGACTCTGGTGAAAGTCAAAGCTTTTTTATGGCCTTGAATTGAAGCCAAAACCGCAAGCTCCTTGTACACTTCAACTCCTATTTTGA
>NW_024884253.1:60432108-60480643 GCF_019232065.1 Centrocercus urophasianus
AGAAAAAAAAAAAAACAACGTTTGATCTGCAAATGTAATCAATAGTTTAGTCTGCCTCTAGGAAGAACGAGAGTCGTTTTTCTTCTATGTCCTTGAACTGGAATGATATGTCATCAAGTGCATCTGTTACTCTTCACTGGATACTCTTTTGGCTTAAGCTCAAACTGGCAAACTTCGGCATTGATTGAGGACACCCTTTAAACTTTGTTGCACCCATGTCTTGTTTTATAAATCCCCATAAGTGAAGAAGACGCTTTCTTGCTTTTACTGACCTTACGTCTTGAATGACTGTTATGATTTACTTCTGTTTCTTTGCTTCCACTTGTGCTTCAATCATAAGCCTTTGGAAAGGTATCTTTTGATACTACTAAAAAAGGAAATAGTGCATTTCTGGTGGTCATACTTCTGCTCTCTGGGTAGGCTGAAATGCTTAGTATCTGAGTGATTTTGTTTTATATTGATTTTTTATTATAATTTCTCAAATATGTGATACTCCCATTTAAAATAAAATACTTTTCCTTCTTTACTTTTATCCTCTTAAAAGATGAGAGCTGCCTGAGATCTGTCGGTTTTAATGTACAGATACAAAGAGGCTTAAAACCTGAATATCTTTCAGTACATGATGATGAGCAATTTTCTAATCGCACCATTACATTCTAGGAGAGCTAACCAAAAAAACAGCAATATATTGAAGACATGAACACTGTTGGTACCACTAGATTTGAAGACAGAAAAAGGTAGATTTACCTTTGAAAATAAGAGTACTTGAGGGAACCTGTAAAAGAAACAGCAGCAGACAGAAAGAAAAGAGCTGATATGAAAACCATAGAGGAGCTTAAAAACGTTAACAAAAATCAATGTGTTTCCCACCTTTTCAATGCTGTTGTCTCAGAGAGAAAAAAAGAATGGATGAACAAATAAATATATCCCAGCCTTTGCCTGTCCTTTTTGTTCTGACCTCAGCTTTCCAGGCACAACTGTACGGGAAGCAAAGTACTCAGTTTCCCCTTCCCAGGGGGTATTGTTTTACTGTATTTTCATGAAAAAGCCCCCCATTAAATAACAATTGCAGATTGTACTCCAGTGCATAAAATAACTTTCAGAATTCATTTTATAAACTTAGATTAATAAGCGTAATATGTCTATTCTAAACATATATATATATATAAAAAAAAAAAAAAAAAAAAAAAAAGTCCAGAAAACTATGTTCTTAAAGTGGGAAACTAAGAGTCATTACACTTCAGCTTTGGCTGTGATTAGCCATAGAGGCTATAGTTTTGGAAGTATTTGAAACAGTGTGGACCTTCATCTCAAAAATATTAAAAAAACAACTTTACATAGTGCACAACATAACTTCCATATTAATAAAAGCTCCTGTCTCTACCTTTTTTCTTAATATTGTTGCTTAAAATATAAAGTCATGAATTTAGAAATGAAGCAGAATTTCTAATAATATGTTCTGACAGGGTGGTTAAAAATCCATTAAGCTGAAATGTTTGAGAATGCTGTACAAAATTTTGAGAAAGGTAGAAAAATGTGATTGTATGGAACAGTTAAGAAACTTCATTCCAGACAGATTGAATAATTTTACTGGTGGGTAGAGAAAAATATATATGTATTTTTCCAGCAGTGTTTTGCTATTAGTGTATTTTTATTATTTCATACATATGGATTTTTAAAAGCAATTTAAATTTAAAATTGCCCTTTTTGGCAATATTTGTAGCTGTGCCCACTAAAATGCCTGGGTAGATCTAGTTATTTACGCTTATAACCCTTATAAACTAAAATAGCTGTTATTGTTAATGAAAATAGCAATTATTAGGTGGCTTTTTTTCTTTTTAATTAAAAAAAAAATAGAACTGATTCTGACTTCTTGATCAGAGTAGACAGCAGTGTCTCTTCTCTGGTATATACTGAAAATAAATTTTGAAAGGGCGCTCTCCAGTCATACAGAATTTTTTACTTACATTCAATACAGGATTACCGTGGTATTCACATAGATCTAATTAGTGAATACAGGAATTAAACTGATGTGCATTTCTTTCTTCATTGTAATGTATTCCTTTAGAAACTATATAGAAATATGTCAACTTTTTTTCATGTACACACCTTGTCAAATAACAGTGGGAAGATATGGAAGTGATTACATGTTCTTTAACCTTCATGTGACCCCAGCTAGTGAGGTTTGAAATGTCCTGATCTGTGCTGCCCTGAAGACAGTAATCCTACCTGCTTCTTCGTGTGGAGGTGATCCTGTTAGTAGGATCAGTGACAACTCAGTGACCTAGGTCGCTGATTTCTCCTGAAATAAAGCTATTGGCTACCAGTGAAGGAAATCTATCCCACTCTTTTTGTTTAGAAGGTTCCACTGGTAATAAAAATTGTACAATGATTAAAAGCAATGATTGTGTCTGCTGTGCTCTGCATGGGTACCTCCTCATGCATTAGTAATACAGGTATTCAATAAAACCCTCATCTGCTTTCAGCTGACAATTATTTAACTTTTCTTTACACAGAGGCTCATGTTCTTTTTGCAGTATGACAGAGCTTAATGGAGGTGTTGTGAAATGCCTTCATTGGAGATCTTCTTTAATTATACATGTCCTTTGTGACAAATTCTTCTTTAGCATGTTTCTTCACTCCAAGAACATGAGTTTAAGCCAGTGATCAAAGTGTAGTTGAGAGAAACTCAGTATATTAATAAATCTGAATTTGCTGTGCATGAGCCACCACCCACTATCTGAATTTCAGCTTCAGCTTACCTGAATAAATTAATGAACTTAAAGATAGCATTCATACAAGGTACAACCTGTTGGATCACTGTATAAATCATAACTAATTTGATTTTTACTACTTTTTACTACTCACTGCATGTTACTTTTTTTTTGCAGTTTCTCATTTGATTGTTCCCATTTGTGGAATTTACAGCCATGAATCTCTTTCAATTGATCATTTTTGTTGAAATTTCAAAATTTCAATTAAAGTCTTTTGTAATACTTGTCCATATATTTCATTCTTTGCAATGTGCTTTTCTTTCAGAGATTTCAAATGTGTTTAAAAAAACAGTCCAGGTCAAACGTGAAAATCATTTCTGCATTTTTCACTCAACTATACTACTTAATTTAAATGAGTGTCGTTATTTTTACTATTTAGAAAGTAAAATCTGAAGCATAGACATATTGGAAAATATTCCAACTATGGTTATTCCAGCTGAAAAAATATTTATACACTTATCATATTAGACTCACCTAGATTAAATTAGGCTTAGATGGAATGCACAAATCTGGATCTGTGCCCTAGACTGGTACAAGACATGTGAATTATGTGAAAATGAGGGGATGCTGTCATTATGAGCATGACCAGAATGGGAAAAGAGTTCTCAGCAACAATTAAATTGCCTTTCCTGTTTGTCTCAGTGAGGTATCAGTTCTAAAATGAAAAAAAATATCTTCTTATTATGTGTATTCCTCATGACTATTTGACAGGTTAGAAAGGCTGTGCAAGAAAAGATGGGAAATACAAATGGAAATATATGCTGGGTCACTTTATCACAGATCATGACTGAATTTGTGTGGTTAGAAACTGATCTGGTCTTAGGAATTGTTTTGGGTTTTATTTCCATTACTTTGCAGCAAGTAGTGCTGACAGTAAAATGCAGAATGTCATTGAAGGTCAGCGGTGGAGTTACTCTTCAGTTTTAACTGCATCTTAACAATCACATAGAGGTTGAAGAAAGATGTGAATACATTTCCTAATAACAATGTAATTTTATTAGCTCTTTTATCAGTTGGGATTTAAATGTACTACCTACAGATACTTAAGCTCAGCACCTCATAAGTCACATGTGATGCAGCCACTAAATATATTATTTTGAAAATTATAATGCACTTATCGCACCCAGTGATATGTTGTAGCTTTCACATCTGTGTAGCTTAAGACTTACATTTTGAGACCACAGCTCAGACTATGCCATATATTTGAGTATGAGACAGAGTTCTGGTATGTTTCATCTGTTAGAGAATATATACAGTTCTGAGCAACATCAAGCAGACCAAATATTCCATGTAAATTTATTTGTAAGTACTTAGTTACCGACATGTTTTAATTATGTTTAAGTGCTTGTCAATAAAGTATTTGACTAATAAAAGTTGTAAAACATTTACAAAAGAAAAAAGATTATTTCTTGATAACTTTTTGTTAAATTGTTACAGAAAGTACTGTGAAGTCACAGTCATAAAAAGCCCTCCTATTCTTTGATCACGTTTTTATAGATTGTTTTATAGAACGTTAAAATAAGGCATCAGGAATTATAAAACAATTGCAGACAATTTGAACTTAACTGTGCAAAGGTTTTTTATTCTTTCAAACAGCAGAATACATCCTTAGATTATACAAGTATTTTGCTGCTCATCTGTCTTCAGCAGGTGTAGAGATAACAAAAACTGATGCTATGGCCTAACATTTAGAATACAAGATGCCTTTAACAAAACCTCAATAGAGCTACTCAGGATGTATTCCTTATTGTCATTAAGAAATGGCTTGAAAGCCAACATTATTGTTGAATGGAAATTCCAACAACTGAATATTTTCAGTAACATTTCTCCAAAGCTCATAGGTGAGAAATGAAAAAAAATCAAGCCTTTAGAAAGATTAAAAGACTGAGAGAAAAATAAATCTGAAATGCTGAGATGTTTCTTATCTATATATATTTTATTTGCACAGCATTTTTCTTCATGCTCATCTGAAATACTTTCAAGGAGCATGTACAGTACCCTCAGGAGCAACTACATGTGGTCAAGGGCAACTGTTCAGTTTTGAGTGGAATATGGGAAAGCTGGAAGAGGTCCTAAGGGCAACTTCTTTCAAAAGGACTTGAAACAGAATTTAGCGCTCACAAAAGTTTTTGTTCTGCTTTGTATTTTAAACTCAGGTTATATTTCCTTTCTGGAAACTGGAACACAGATTGTGAGCTTAAGCTACATGTTAAGAATTTTATTATTAATTTGCTCATTCATTCTTTTATACACAAATTTAAAATCTGACACATTTACATTTTGCTCCTCCCCACCAACCACTTTAGGAAAGGATCATTTGCATTTCATTCAATGTCACTTAAACTTTTGTAAGAAGATGTGAAGATATAAGGTAGGGCAGAATTATCATCATAATGATAAAAGATATTTGTCAGTCATTCACTCAGTACAGTGGGTTCGCAGGAGGAAAAGGAAGACAGTTTCAGCTCATTTTCTCTATTAGATCTTTCTCAAGACAATTTAGTGTAATCAGTTGGAAAAAGAATATGTTAGTTTTATCTAATTTGGAAGTGAACTCAATTGAGTTGCCATATGGGATATGTTAGACCGTTTGTTTTGTTAGAACTCTAGAACCACTTTCCCACTAATTAAAATCCCACACACTGTTCACAGGTAGTTATTTTGCGTCTTGTACTAGGAAGATTGAATCAGTGCTCTTTAACCAGATAAAGCTTAACTATTTGATCTCTTTAGGTTTTAGACTGTTTATAATGAGAGAGATAGAGAATTATCTCTGGAGATAAAATCATAGCAAACTTAGCTGGAATACCTAAAACTCACATTTGTATGAGTTGACCTTTCAGTTAAATTATCAGCAGTGAAGGCCACTTATAACTTCATAAGGCTGCAGTTGGTCTTGTGAACACTTATCCTATTTATATGCATAAATCATCAGGTAATGCTGTGAAAAAAAAACTTACATATTCTTAATCTCTTTTGAAAGCAAATACCTTGCCTTAACTTCTCCCAACACCAGGATTCTCTTGTTCCTCTTTATCCCAAATGAAGAGTCAGAAGAATGCTAACACTTCATATTTCCCATGAAATATACATATATGTGTTTATATATATACATGCTCTATGAAATTTTATGTTGTATTTTGCATTAGAAGAAGTAAAATTATGAAAGCAATTAATTAATAATAACTCTTAGTTACCTCACAAAGTTATAGTTAGTCATCATACTTCTTTTTTTCCTGACTAGGCTTTCATTTTTTTATAGAACAAAATCAATTGAATCATATTTTTATTCTGAAGGATTAGAAAAATTAAGGTGGTGCATTCACTTTAATTAAATATTTCTCACCTTTGAATGCTGAAATGGATTTCAGCTGTAACTTTTATAAAAATAAATTATAAAATTCTATCTTTTGTACTTTTGATATGGTCTCAGCTTGAAATCTTTACTTTTCAATTATGATGTCTATTATTTTCAGTCTACTATTTTCAGTTATGTGTCTACTGTGAAAATATGTAGGCATTCTCAGTTTTACATCAGTATAGCAAACCTAGGTGAGAGTAATTTTGGCTCTAAAGAAGAGAATGGAATTTCATATCTTCCTGTGCTTGCTCCAAAATGTGTATCTTTGAAATTAATGCATTGCTGAAGTAAGAAGTCAAATATTTCTCTGTCCTATACATTTCTATTCTTTTATTACACATAGCAGTATCCTTATGTGTCCTGACAGACTCCAATAAGAAGTCTAAACATCTGAAAGAAAATCTTGTGCATGTTTTTCTTGTTAGCGCTTTTCATACTTCTCATGTCTGATAGTTATATTAATACTATTGTGTTGACTTCAAAGGAAAAAAAAATGCTATTTTAATAATATTTAATGTGGATAATTAGCTTGCTTAGAACCACAATATTAGGAAATTTGGTGAGTGATTTGTTTGTATGTGTTGATTACAAATTTAAATATTTTTCCTTGCAGCTCAAATACTTTATTAAAGCTACTTTACATTTTTCCAAGTTTCATTTTATTTTGTTTGATGAGCAATTATTACTTATTATGCACTTGCAAAATATTGTCATTAAATACACGATGAAAATATTGTATCACCTTTGATGTAACATTTGATTCCTCCGATGAATAATCACTGTCTAAATGTGTTAAACTATATGAGCTTAATGTAAGAGAAAAATGTAAATATGGACAAGAAAGGAGGATTGGTTGTCTAAAATGAATAAAAACATACTTACTTTACATGTAAAAGCATTAGCACGGATTAGTATTTAAATAGTTTGAGTCTGTATTACAGGGAACTGTGTGCAAGAAAGCTTTAATGGTTTAATGAGACATCTTTGTGCAGGCAGAAGGAAGACCATTCTTTAAAGGTAATTATTCCATGAAGAACTTTTCCCTTGACAACTGTGTCTGTACATGTATGTCAAAGCCAAGTCTACATATTCATGATAAATTGCTTATACACATGAAAACTCAAAGTCTGAAAATTAGGTCATGGTGAACAAATGAAGCCTAAGTGTTACAATGACTGAATGCATTAATACATTTATTTGAAGAACAACTTAATATGGGAAAGTCTGTAAAAGTCAATTCCTTCTTTGTTACATGCTTACTCTTTCTCAGTTTTAAAAAGATGACTTTTTGTATGCTTGTTTTCTATAGAAGACATTGATAAATATGAGCACTGCTCTGAAAGGACCCTAACTTTGTCTTTTATTTTTGTTATGTTGACCCACAAAATCAAAGGCAGATGTTGGTATGGCAGTAGAGGTTGCACCCTCCCTCCAATATTCCACTACATTTTGTTGCTGTGCAACAGATGGCAGCAGAGAGGCAGCCTGACACAGTGGCATCTCACGTGGAAGTGCATATGAAGCAAAGGTGTGTCACTGAATTCCTTCATGCATAAAAATAATTATACCCATTGACACTGAAATTCACTGGTGCTTGCTGAACATTTCTGGAGACCAAAGAGTGAATGTGAGCACAGTAAGGCTGTGGGTGGTGTGTTTTAGAAGTGGTGACAGTGATGTGAAAGACAAGACATGGTCTGAATGGCCATGCTCATCCATGTGAATTGATGTATTATGGCCAGGGAATGAAGCTGAGTATTAGCTTCAACATGTTGGAAACAATGCTGACAGTACTGCAGTATCTCAAAGTTTGGGCCAGGAACATTGTATACAAGTTTGTCAGGACCTATTGCAACAATATGAGGCTGAAAGTGGCAGTTCCCTGAATTGTGTTGTTAATGTGGATGAGACATGGTGTCACCACTACCAAAACAGCAGTCCATTTTGTTAGTGTATGAGTTCCCTATCAAAGGAAAAGTCCAAGATACAGCCTTCAGAAGGTAAAGCAATGTGCACTGCCTTTTGTGACAGAAAAGGGGTGATCCTTCTGGATTTCCTGGAACACGGACAAACCATCAACACTGACTGCAATGTTGCAACTGTGACTATGCTGAAAGCTAAAATTTCCAGTTTCAGAAGAAGATAATCTTTCTTTTGCAACATGGTAGTGAATGAATATTCTTTACAGCTTCAGGTATTATTAAAAAATCTAATAAATTCATTGCATTGAGCTGCAGTTATTGTCCCCTCTTGTATTCTACCTTGGATACAGGAAAGTTTTGCTACTATTTCATTTCAATAAATTGCAATGTAAAGTACAAAATGTTTCAGCTTCAAGATGTGATAGATTATGAAAATCACCAGGCGTTGTTTATCCTCCATGACAAAAATTAAAGCCCAAGAAGCAAAAAGACTTGAACACTTAAAGCAAACATTTCTTTTCTGTGTGTGAGCATGGATGCTGTGAAAGGATCCAGAGCCAGGGCCCTAACTTTGTCTTTGAAGCGAATCAAATTTTGAAGCAAATCTAAGAGAGAAAAGCGAAGTTCGATTGCTTTTCAGATAGATTTTATTATAGTACATTTGTATAGCCTGTTTGTGTAGTGGAGAGAAGGCTCTATCCTCCTACTGCTTCATAGTGGAGTAGTTCAATGATTCCCTATATTGACCATATCCCACAGTCTTCCTTTGTACTCTTCCAGTTTCAGACCTGCTCCTTAAGGGCTTCTTTCTACCTGCTTTCAAGTCTTCCACAGCCAACCCTGCAGCACACTTTGGACCAGACTGTGTCTCTCCTACCTTGCTTTGTCCATTCGGAACTCACTTCTCAATGGGCTCACAATTTGCCCCTCCCTCCAGAGGTTTCCCCCTGCCACAGTGGACTTCGAACAGTGATAAGTAGTCATATTTTCCTCAATTCCTAGACAACGTATTTAACAAAGTGTATGATCTATAATATTTACAGAGTAAACATAATCTGAGCAGTTCCTCCTTTCAGTGGGCATGCATCTATGAAAAGTAATAGAAAGGATGTTAATTGTAACTTCATAAAGACTGCTTTTGTTTGTTTGTTTTTTGTCTACTTGTTTTTGCTGTATTTCTGCTTAACTCTTTTCCAAACTGCTGTACAGAGTTTTCTGTCTTTAGAACGTTTTGGAAAGCATTTCAGAGCTAAGCCTCAAGATTAGATATGTTAAACCACAGTAGGTTGCTGTTGCCAGTTCCCAGGCATATCATAAGCAGAGTATCTTAAGAATTGCAATCAAGAGGGTATATGACACTGTAATTAATATAGGATATTATGAACAGAGCAAGATATATTATGGATATGTTTCAGTAAAAGCCATTAAGAGAGTACAGCCAGTCACACATCCTTCATACACTGCTGATGTTGAATATTTTAAAGGGTGGGCTTTCAATATAAATTCTGCATTGTTACATTTTGGCACACATAAACACAATTTTTACTCTTTGGAGAGACTTTCTTTTCATGTTATGAACACAATATGCTGTGCTTCTCTTAGATTCACCTCAGCCCTATCAAAATCTTCAGAAAGTCTGTTAGAAAACAAATATCTCAAGGTATTCAGAGCTAGCAACAATCTAGCCTTAACGTTAGTAGATTACTAACCCTCAGCTGCTGATGAACAAAAATCAATAGCTTGTATCTAAAGTGGTACAGCTGTTGGAGTCACAACACAGAACACGTCTTGCTTAAATTGCTCTGAAGTTTTTACTGTGCTGAGCACATCTTATTTTTACTCACTTGACTTATGAAAGACTATGCCAAATCTTTTTTTCATGCAGTTCTATTCTCTGAGAGAAGCTGTTTGAAATAAAGCGGCTACTTAAAGTACTTGATTGGATCCGAGACAATACCACATCAATCATTTGTATGTTGTACACAGTGTAAGCTGTCATATCTGAAAATCCATATGTGCCTGCTATTTCCCTTGATTTCTGTATATATTTGTTTATTTTTCTGATTAATTATTTGCTTTCTTCAGTGTGTGAATGGACAGTACTACTTTTTCTGAGGCCAATGACCTTGTTGAAATGCCATTTTCTTGAATATACTACTTAGACTACTCTTTATATGAAAGAAGTTTTTTACAACGGTGGCGGTGAGGCACTGGAAAAGATTATCCAGAGTGGTAGTGGATGCCTCATCCCTGGAGATACTCAAGGGCAGGCTGGAAGGGGCACTGAGCACCCTGATCAGCTGTAGTTGTCCCTGTTCATTTCAGAGGAGTTGAACTAGATGGCCTTTAAAGGTCCCTTCCAACTCCAATAACTCTATGATTATATGCTTCTGTTTAAGAGAAGAGCAACGAAAGTATATTGATGTCTTTACATGATGTGTTCCTCCTAACTGTAACTAGAAAAATCACATATACAAGTTTTAATGGCTACTGCAAGTTGTACAGAAGACTGGTAGTGATCCATGGTAGGCAAAAGAGAAATACATGTTGGAGTCTGTGTTACTGTTTCACTATTGTTTCTCACATCAGTTGTCAGCTTGTTATACATCAACAGTGATGTATCTTCATCATGTAGTTTATCTACATTTGGCCATCTGTGGGTTCGTTTCAGTATGTTAAAACTGATAGATTCACAAGTTTCTCTCCCTTTTCACACAGAACTGCTGCCCATGGCAGGAGGAAAACATTTTGCACAAGTAACATCTACATTGAAATTATAATGTTACTAATGCAGACAGTTTTCAAGATGAGTGATAAAAACATCCGGCAGCAAAAGCATTTTTTGATCTAAAAGCTTTAAGATTTCTAACAGTTTCACTGATTTTTCTCCTTCTTCATTTCTTGATTTTCCATTAACTACCATTTTGCCAGAGTGTGTGTCTGGCTGGTCTCACTTCACAGCCTTTACCTGAGTTTGGTGTCACATGAGGAAAGTTTCATATAGAAAAGCACAGTGTATGAATTTGTTGCTGAATGCTTGTGAGAATTATCAGCTGCCAAGCAAAATAGTCTGAGTTCTACAGGCAAAGCAGGCAAGCTGCCAACACATCCCAAAGTGAAAATCAAGCTCTGATCTATTCTTTTGTCCTGTCTCCTCCACTGATTATAGAGTACATTTTAGCACTGGCTAAAGATTTTGCTGTAAGCAATCCCTAAATGATGCATCATGATAGATACAATCTGGTTGAATTGATTTGTTCATGATTTATTAATTTATAATAAGTAAATCTCTTAATCATCCTAACCTACAGCGCTTTGGTTTATATCATGGAACAGTCTTGCATTAACTAGATTCCTTTTTACTGAAATGACACTAAGAAGCAGAACACAAATTCACCTAATATTTTCCAGCTGCTAGAAGACATCTATTACAGTAAATTTAACTAGAGTTAATTCAAAATGATAGCTTAAAATGCATATAGTGTGGATTTTCAACCTTGAACCAATTGTTTTCTTGAAGGATCCCCTTTTGCAACATAAGATGAGCTAATATAAGTATTTCAGGTTTTTATCAGAGTCTTATACACTAAAATAAAATGAATTTCTATCCTTGAAAATATTATTGATAGAATTATACGAAAACTATCTTACTGTTTCTACCAAGAGTCTAATTAGGCTTTCTGGCATCTAGTTTTCTGAATTATTTTTCATCCCATTAGAACATTCACAAATTTGTTCTGATGCTGTCTACCATTTAAAGACTTCACTAAATATGGAAATATATTTCTTCAATCAGCTCTTTGAAGCTGTTGTCCAAGATGTTTGCATCTGTTTTTGCTTCAGATGGACATCAGAACTGTCAATCTGAAAGAAGCATGCATCATTCATCCACATTACAGTGCAGAAAAGCTCTCAACTAGACTAGGTCTTGTATTTTGAATAAGCAGACACCAAAAAGCTGCTAGGAAACATAGGAAAATATGAAGGCATCATTTCTTTATTTAGTTTGTAAATGGCTTGGAATGACCTTGATGAATTATGTTACAAGAGGATAGGTCCCTGAAATAAATAGATCATCTCCTATTTAATTCAATGGAAACTACAATGGATACAAAGAGCATAGGAACATTGTTCTATAGAGCAAATTCTCAGGTACAAAACAATATCTTTCAGCATAGTCACTGGCATACTCATTTTCACCAGCAATGGACAAGAGCTCGTATGCTGCAATTGTAGATATCTTCATGGCTATCTGGAATGTGGTTTGTCCTTCACATCGCTGTCATCACTGATGAAATGCATCACGTAGCACTTCTCTGTACTTAAATCCACTGACTGGTCTCCATAAACATTCTACAAGCATTGATGAATTTCAATGGGTGCCATTTTTTCCATACAAGGGAATTCATTTACACACTTCTGCTTCATATTCACTTCCATATCAATTGCCGTTCTGTCAGACTGCCTCTCTACTGGCATCTGTCACACGACAAGAAAATGTAATGGAATACTGTCAGGAAAGTTCATCCTCTACTGACCTACCACCAACATCTACCTCTGGTATTGTGAACCAACACTATAAAATAAGAGGCATTACTTTTGGAACAGACCTTGTAGTTTCACAAGTTCATATAGTAACCCGTTTAACAGAAATTCATGTTTTATATTCCTCTATTTACATATTCCTATATATTTACTATTCTGATTTCTGATACAGGTATACTTAAAAACGATTCTAATAGCTCTATAACTTTGAACTCATCTCTGAGCTTGTCCATTTCTTCTCATATTAATTTAAAGCTCTTCATCAGGAAACACCTTTCATGCCTGAGGTTGAACTCTTGTATTGAAGGAATGCCTGTATCACAAGTGTTTCAAGATTTGAAAAGTTTTACCTCATTGCTTTACAAAAATTGCTTACTGTTAGTGCTTTTAAGCACTGAGTTTACCTGAGTTTACCTACCACTTGCATATTTCCAAGTATGTTGGATTGCATTTCCTGGTTGTAGCAAAGGAATGATAGATTTGTTAGAAACAGGAGAGTAGAGATTGGAAGAAAACTGACTGTACTGATTAATGGTAATAGTTTCCTTTCTTACTAGAATTGGTAAAGTTTATAATAATCTCCAAAATACTTTGACTTTTCTTTGGATGAATAGTGAGTTAAGGTACTGAAAACTGGAGCTTTCATGGATTCCTTTCTTATCCATTCAATAAAAATTACATCTGTATTCCTAAGATCTTACAGATTCTGAACAAGAAAAGATGTATTTAAGCATGTGTATATATAAGTAGAGTGTACACATGGACAATGCAATAAGCTATGTTTTTAAAGTTCTGGTTCTTCATAAGGGCATCTTAAGCATTCAGGCATTGGACTACATTAAACTGACTAGGACAATGCAGACTCACAGTGCCTCAGCTGCACCACTCACACATTTTAATGGTTGATCTTACTGTCTAATCTAATCTTATTTGATATTTTCAACAGTGCTTTAAAGACTACTTTGTAGAAGTTTCAAATCTTGCATCTGGGTAACTTACTGAAAATGTAACCTGACAGCAAAGTGGAATCTGTCTTAGCTTCTTTTCGTAAAGGGATCAATAGCACTTTACACCTAATCTTTATTTCAGCTTTTAGCCTTTTAATGCATCATTTGCTCCCTTTTGACACATACTGAGAAAAAAAGTGCTACAAAACAACAATATCATTTTTTCTTCGATATAATTGACAGGAAACTTTTTCTTTAGCTCTGTGGAAAGAAAAAAATCTAAGAATTAGGGTCACAGAAAGCATTTACTTTGTTTTTCAGAAGACTGGGCAAAGGAAATGACTTTTCAATCAATATAAAGCTAGTCAATCAGAGAAAAAGACAAAAAAAAAAAAAAAAAAAAAACCACACCAAAAAACAGTGCAGAGGAAATTGAAGGGCCTTTTGCACTCTATGCACAAGGGTGAAGAAAGCGCTTTCCCTAGACTACGCATGAGCAACTGCTCTGCTAGCTGGCGTCCCCCATCTGAATCAGCAGGAGCCAACATGGGGAGAAAGGGAGACAAAAGATGCTGTGGATCATTGAGTTAACCAGGCTTGTCATCATTAAAGACTTCTGTTTAGGGTCTCCCTCTGTTCCTGCATGCCACCCTGACGACAGCAGAAGGGGATGCTTGACATTTGAACTATGAAAGGAAGTCATGGTCTGGGAATTTTTGTCAAATAAAGGAATCATAGTGAATATTTTATTCAAACATGTTCTAGCTTTCCACTAGGGCTGTTAGAGTGAGAGGTTGGGTTTTTCTGTGTGTCTGTTTTTTGGAGTGTTTTTTTCCCCTTTAATTTTGTGAATGTATATGAGAATAAGGATGTTTATCATTATTCACATTGCAGACATATCTAGATGGACCCTTCAGCTTCTTAGTACATTTAGGAAGTTTGAACCACAGTAGAACATTGTTAAACTGGTGAGAGGGGATGTCAGAAGTTCCTTCATAGTGAGTAACAATCTTGAAGGCAAGGATAAAGCAGTGCAATTTCTGCAGGAGACAGATAGCTAAGCATGTTATTAGGTGCACTTGAAACCATTTGACCCCTGAACTGTATGACGTTTCTTAATTTCTGTTAGGTTTTATTTTATTATTTTAAAATACAAGAAAGTCAAAGCATTAAGTGTAAGAATAAAAATAAGAATTACAACAGATGTATGAGAAAATAAACAGTGCTAGAGACAAATGAATCTCTCCTCACTACCAAAACAATGTAATAGGAATTTTTTGGCCTTGTTTGAACTTTTATAAGATAATTTTACTCACACAGAGTAAAATAATAGAAATCCAAGGCATCAAAATCAACCGGACCCATTTTATACCTTTAACGTATTTCTCTGTGATAAACAAGGTTTTCAGTCATTGTACTTGGATGGCTGGCTCATTTCACTGAAAAAAGTAGTCATTCTTCAAATACTCAGTGACATGGGTTTGGAATTAGAAGATTTTAGATGAAGTGGATTGATTTTAATTATAAAAGACTTGCTTTGCTCTCCAATTTTGAGGATAGCCTTGCCATTCCACGTTCTTGGCTTTTCTTATACCTTGCACATACCAGTCAGTTTCCTAAGTATTGAGGAGATGGAATAAACCACCAGTTTGGTATGGGACAGCTATACCTTTCCCTTACTGACATATGTATTTCAATGTGCCCATTCAAAAAATGGTAATACTCCTTTAATGAGATGCACAAAATAATATTCATGAATGCACAGAGTATAGTACCAGTTTTTGAATATACCAGTTTTTGAATAGTTTTTTTGCATAGCCAGGATTTTTCCTCAAAGGAGAAGAAAAATCTTTCTTTTTACTGTTCACAAACTAATGAGAAGATGAGTAGTGAGCACTTGGATAAGAGTTACCACTGAAATACACCCCATTTTGTGCTTCCTATACACAGTGAGCAATTATTTAAACTTCAGTGTATTAGTTAAGTTCTTTAGAAATTTGCACTGCTGCTTAAAGAAACTTTGCTAACAGGGAAGGGAAGCATTGTACTCTAAAAGATTTGTAGGTTGTTTTTTTGTTTTTGTTTTTTGTCAGTTACCCCCATTAATTGGGACATGTAGGGAAGTTCAGGAAAAGGTTATGCAAACACTGATTAACCCTCTATTCACTAACGGGACATTATGCTCTGGATTAAATAGCTGAAGAAAAAAGTCTGAGTGAAACCTCAGAGAATTTATCCAATTTTATTTAATTTGTGAAATAGAATTGAAGAATTCTAGATAAGATACAAATACAAACATGAACTAATATAGACTTTTAAAATAGGAATGGGGAATATGACTCAGAGCAAAATGAGGAGTATTTATGCTAGTATTTCAGCATAAATGTTAATCATTAGGTGGACTTTCTGGCCTAATACAAAATCAAGTAAAAGGTGTAATTTCAAATACCTTACTAAGGAAAAGCTGAGAAGTTAAACAGAGCACTTAGTAAATGGAAATAAACATATACAAGAGACAAGTTCAGTGCATGGATTTAAGCCAATACTTCCAAAATCACACCTTGTAGCCATGGCCATTTCTTTCATCATTTTAGTCAACAAAATAAAAACACTTAGAATTCTGAATATGCAGCTCCTAAACAGCTTGATGTGATGTCAGAAGTTGTTGACCAATCTCAAAGTAAACCTGATCTTGTTGATGATCTATTCTCTTACAAATCAAACATTAAATGCAAGAAGCTAACTCAAGAGTGTTGGTTCAAGAGAAATGCTGCAGGACTGTCACAAATGATCTACAATCATTTGCCTGCATCACTCCATTCTTCACAGACCAATGTAAGAGGGAGAAAGTAAATTAGAAAAAATATTCTGCTTGAATCCAGGAAAAAAATTCTACAGCTATTGTAATTCATCTAGAGCAAAGATTTCCAGCTTGGAAAGTAAATGTAATGGTGAGAGTGTGGTGCAGGAGATCTTGAAGATTTTAATGTTTCACAGTCATACAATCTCATCAATTTATTCAAAATATGAAATAGACATAGATACAACATAGATACATAGATACGAAGGATCAGGTGAAAAAATCTATTTAATCTTCCATCTTCATTAGTAGCACCTCATACTGCTGGATAGACAGAACCTTCTTCCCATGTCACCTGAAGATCAAATATCACAGATAAAAAGGTACCAGGTCATCAGGAAAAATTGATCAGGAACAGGTAGCCTAAAAGAGCAGCTTAAAACAGCTGGCCTCTCACTTCTGTGGGTTGTTGGAAGCAGACCATGAGAAAGATGAATAATCCTATGGCACAATGGGCAATAATATGCATGTACTAATGTAACACCTCAATATATTTCTCTCTCTTACTATTACTGTGATTGATTTATAGCCATAACCAGCCTCATGTATAACTCAATAAAAACAGTTTCTGTCTGTATTAAAATCCAGTGATCTTATAAACGTACGATTACATGGTCAGACATCCTTGGATTTCCTGTGAGATACTGAGGACTTAGTTGTAATGTTTGTTTTAAAAGAATCCTGACACATTAGTGCAACACAGTAGGTAGCCTTTCTGTTCTTGTTTCAGTTCTTTCCCCAAAAAAGAAAAATTTAGGAGCATGGATAGTAAATCAGTTATTAATTTTGATGGTTCTCTGACTAGATTACCAACAAAAGTGTTGTTATGATTTGTGAAGTTGAAGAAGTTATTATACAAACCTGCAAAGTTTCAAAGCAGAGTGTTGAAAATGCAGCACTATTGATAACTAGCACAGTTTGCATTAACAGTGCTATATGAATGACCTGATGTCTTCAGGTTGTCTTCAAGTGGTTCTTGAGACACCACTTTGTCATAGTCCCTCCTTTCCTCTTCCCTGGCCACAAGGTTTGGTTGAGTGAGTCTTGCCTCACCTCACACCACCACTGCTGCCCAGGAAGTTCTCATATAGGTTGTGCAGGAAAGAATATTCAAACTAATAAACAGTTATATGTTGTTATCATAATTATTTTTTCCTTTTTTTTTTTTTTTCCATTGGCATTTTTCACCCATTGTAGAATATAACATGTAAATCCTCTGACAGACTTTTTGCAGGACTGAAGTTCAGCCACCTTCTACTTCCTTCTACTCATCACAAATAATAGCACTAAGCATAGAACTTGCCTATGCAAAGCAGAGATGCAGTTTTCACAGAAATAAATAATTTCTCAAATTACTTCTGAACAATAATATTTATTTCCTGCAAGTACAGTTCCTCGAATCCATGTGCAGGTATTGAACACTGAATGCAAGTAAGTGTCTGTAAGCACAAAAAAAAAAAAAAAAAAAAAGCTCTTTCAGGGCATTTTTATATTTGTAGATTCTCTATAAATTATATTATTAAGGATAATTTCTTAAAATAATTTCTTAAAATAATTTAATAATTTCTTAAAAACACTGAGCATTCTCTCACTGAGGGATTTTCAGGGTTTACAGCTGTTGATAAAGTCATTTGTGCATTAAAGTTCTTGTTCTTGATAGTTTTAGGTTCTGAACTTCACTGTTTATGTAAGTAAATTTTTAGGTAGTATCTTTTAAAGCCATGTGGTATTTCTTAAAATAAACTGATTAAAAAAGGAACAAACACTTCCAGGACAAAAAGTACAGAAAACAGATAGACTGACAATCTTAAAACAGAAGTTACTGTTTCCAGTCCAAACAATGGAAATTGCTGTAATAACTCTTATTCAGAAGGATAGACGTTAAGAGGTGTGTTAGATTCTCACTGGTAAAAAGTATTCCTTCCACCATTAAGTCATCTTCTTTTCAGCTAACTGATCTCAAATATTTTTGCATATGAAAATGATAATTTAATAATATTTGTGTAATTTGATTAAAATACTGTGCAAGATCTGTGAATCTTCTTGTCTATTTCATAGATAATGACGAATTTTTTTAAATGAACAGTAGGTAGGAATTTCCCAGTAACTGTGTTATGGTGTGAGTTAATGTACAAGTTTACAAAATTCTAATGTTTAATGGAACAAAAATCAGTATCACTGCTGTCCTCAAAATCAACAGAAAATAAATTGTAATAAAATGCCAGTGTGATGAGGCCAAAAACCAGAGCAAAATTTAGCAACAGCTTTGCCATAGGAAGTCTGCGGACTAACAGGCAATCATAGAGGATGATTTTCAAATAAATACTGGGGTGTTAAAGGAACAAAATGCACGTCTACACAAGGTAATCTTCCAGATTAGCACACTTCAGCATGGAAATTTTATTACACTTTTCAGTTACAGATGTTTACCTTCTCAGTTTAAGGTGGAAATAACTTTGAAGAAGTTGTAGAGAAGTACACTTGAAGAAGAGGCAGTCAGAGTACCTAAGCCACCGCACGGTTCTTCTTACAATTCTCTAGAAAGTTGTTTTGATTTCAGTGTATTCAAAAGTTTCACTTTCTTCTATACTTATTTAATGTCAGCCCTGATTTGTATGGGTTGTACTATGGGACTGTAATGAGATGTACATACATTATAGAGTGCTGGTGGTACAGAGAGGATTGGTTTCTGTTGTTTTATTTTGTTTTTGCTTTTAGTCAGCTAGTTTGTTTGTTTGTTTGTTTTCCCCTTGGCCCACTGAATTTTATAAAATGTTTCTTGAAAAATGCCCTGTACTCTCACTTCAAATAAAGCAATCAGTTCTAAACAGCACTGACTCAGGGGGTAGCCCTCAGCGATAAGCACTAGTCTATTTAGACTTCTCTCTGCTCTGTTTAGGCATTTCTTCATTTCAGACTACATGGGGTAAGGGCAGAAATGAGCACAATGATGTGGCCTTAGTGCTAGGCCTCAGAGCATACCCTGTGACATGGCCCCAGGCTCTTTTCTATTAAGCTGACCTTATGTCTCACAGTCTTATGACCTGTGACACCACTCAATTGTTATTTAATCAATTCAGTCAAAATTAAAAAGGTGTATTTTTATTTGCCTTAACACCTTTTCTTTCTGGTATTTGTTTTGGTGACCTTTGAGTATTGGATTTCAGCCGTCGATAACACACTGCATGCCAGATTGCTTTTTCTGATAAATAATGAAGCAACTTCTGAGGATTATTTGGATTGCATTGATGTTGGCTAGAAATAGTCTGCAAACATAGTCCAAAAGGAACAATGCAGTGGTACTTTCTGAGACCAGAATGCTGCAGACACCAAGTAAAACTGAAATATCATAAATTTTTTTAGTCATGAATTATACAACTTGCATAGAATATGCATCTTGAGTTGTAACTAAAAACATGAATTTAAGATGAATTTAATTTTTTTATTCATTTTGTAAAAAAGATTTTTATAATTCTTTAAAGTAGATTCATTGTTTATACAAATATTTGGGAACAGAGCTGTAACTTTTTTCTCTCTGTACTTTACTGAGATACATTTAAGATCTTTTTTCAGTTATATCGTATACTTAGATTTTGATAAATATTTAAATCTACAAACATATGCATATATAAGACACTTTACAAATGTGTCATAACTTTCTGTTTCAGAAATGTATAGACATACGGTAATGAATGAAAAATGATTTATGATTCTTAGAAATTTACTATTAATAGCCCCCAGGTAGATGAAGTTCCACAGAGCAGTCACACAGCAGTGCATCTTATTGACTTTCCCCATGCATACACAGCAGCTCAAGACCAAGTGAGCCAATGTCATTGGCTACTTAAAAAATTTCGTCTGTGATACTTTCTGTATTTAGACATTTCTGTGCCGTTTTACCCTCTCACCTCAAGTTACAGTGTGGAATTAAATTCATACATTAACTCTAATTAACTCTGATTTAAGTGAAGATAATCTTCATTTAATCGATCTGGTAACTGTGAATTTAGAACCTTTCTGACCTGTATCTCCCCACATGCAGAAACACACTTATGTTTGTATTACAGAGATCTAAGCTTTGCAATAACATCAGGAATACCATTCATAAGAGAAATTTCATTTCTGACGTATTCAACCCATTTTGCTTTCCTTATTTAGAGAGAACCTTATTTTTTATAACAGTGAGAACAAAGAATTTGTTTCAGAGCTGCTCTTTTCCAAGGCTAGTTTGTATTGCACTCCGTACAGTAAGTAATAGCTGTATGTCCTGAGGTTTGGCAAAAGCAAGTTTTAATCTCTTCAAGCATCCCCAGGAACTATAAATAGGAGTGGGAAGAGAGAGGATTGCACCCCTGTTGCCCTTTCCCCTTCACAGTCTGTGCTTCCCAGTATAAGACAAGTATTTAGAAATTACTGACATTTATTTAGGAAAAGCCTGAGATGCGCTGCACTTTAATGTATTAAAAAATTACATTAATGTAAACTCAGCTTCACACATCACTGAACATTATTAATTGGGTGTGCGGATGTGTGAAGGGGGATGGGATAATTAGGACTGACTGCCTTTTGAATACCTGCAATGTAAGCAGAGGAAGTAGCACAGACTGAGCCTCTACAAAATATTTATTGGGGAAAAATTAAAAAGGAAAGAGCTGAAGACACAGGACAAGTAGTGTGTTTAACTCCAGAGGTGACTGTATCTTTTACTCAGAGAAAGACCAGAGCCTTAGGATTAACTGAGTCAAAGATTCTTCTATAATCTGTGTAGAAAACAAAATGCTTAGAGTCATAACTTGGCACAAACTTGATCAAAATTATCTTTTAGTTTATTTAAATGTTAGGTTGGGAATATGCGGTAACTGAAGTAAGGTGTGACCCAAAGTGAATATGAGCCATTCTTTGCATTTCAAATGACTGACACATAAAATCTTCAGGGCAAAACTTCCTGCCCTGAATATTTAGTCTGTATAACTCTGGGTTATGAAAGGCTGTAAGAAATGATATCAGTTTTTCCCCCAAAAATATTCATTGTGTTCTGTGCTTTTGACAGGAAGTTAGGATTCTGGTATGCCTGCTAGCTTAAAATTTGAAAGCAATGTATTCTTTTATGCCACATATTTGAGTCATGACCTTCTGTTCAATCTCACTTCACTGCCTGTGTTATTTTTTCACTGCCATGTCCCAGGCAGTACAAAGGTGTGAAACCACCAGGCAATCTGTCCTATTCCTGTTCTCTCTTGCCAATACAGCTTCATAAATTTCTAGCTCTATATTCACAGAAAGAGCTGTCTGAGACACTTTCATAACGCAGTAATTTGGAAATCAGATGTCAAGCAGCAACTACAAAAAAAAACAACACAAAAAACCACAAGAATCCATTCCTTGTATCCATAGCATTACATAAATGGAAGATATTTAGATATCAGACATCAAAACCATGGTGTAAATTAGAAGACCAGTAAAACCGGTAAAGGTGGAGAAGCTGAAGATTATCAGAGGAGATGTATCATGTAGGCAAAAGGCCGGTTGAAGAGTGGTGACTAGAGTAGTTGAGACGGGGACTATCAGTCTGCAGTATGGCAGTTCTTTCTTCTGATCCAGTTCTGAGATATTTCAGGAAGGAAGTGGATATATTTTTCTTAGGGATCTTGCTAGTGCACAGAAATATTGATAACATCAGTGGCAGGATGCATCATCAGTACAGAGAAGGATCGGGATATCACAATGAAAGAATTAGATAGCCTTGAGAACAACAGGAATAGAAGTAAGATGAAATTCAATAGCATGAAGTACAAGGTCAGTCACTCAGGGACTAATAATACAAATACTTTGCTATAACCTGAGAGCTCATCTGTCAGAAATCACCAAGAGGAGAATGACCTAAACTCTCTAGTTGATCACAGTATGACTGTGAGCTGACAATAAGCTGTAGCTGTTAAAAAAAACACAAAGGCGTTTCTGAGATACAGTATGATACAGTATTAGCAGAAAAGATAGAAAAGCATTAGTAGCACCATGAAACACCTTAATATTACCTAATCTTGAGGACCATGTACATAGTAAAAGAAAGATTAACTACTCCTGAAGAAAACACAGAGAAGCACTAGCGATATGATTTGGTACATGAATATCAAAAGGCAGCAAAAGTATTTGGCATGTTTAGCCTAACAAACCAGTGCCTAAAGGAGGTTTGATTGTTGTCTGTAAATACATCTGAAGATAAACACAAGAAAGGGAGGGAAACTATGTGAGTTGAATGCCAGGGTTGGCATGAAAAGAAGTAGGTAAGTACATTTATGCTGGAAATTAGAAAAAATATCTTATCTAGCAGAGCAATCATTCCCTGAAACTATGTCTCAAGCATGGTAAGGGTGTAGAAGATGAGGAACAAAAACCTAATTGCTTTTATGGTTGAGTTTGATAAGTGTAAAGAGATTATATGATATAGTTGCTTGCCAAAGCATGGAATTGGATTTAGTCCACATGTTCCCTTCCAGCCTTAGATTCCAAAGGTATGTCACAGATCTTCAGAGCTACAAACAAGAGGTTTATACCAGTGAGAAAGGCAGATTCCCAGAGTTCCATATAGACTTCTAGGAAAGAGGAGACAGAGGAGACAGCCATGAATTATTTTTGTAAAAAGTGTCCTGAATTAATGCCTGTTTTGTGGTTAAATAAGATCATGACTATATCTAAAAGAAAAAATAAACAAAAAGCATCTTGAAAAATACCTCCATGGAAAAATCAATATGACCTTTGACTATATCTTCAGTTAATTGTTGCCACTGTTTAATACAATATAAAATTAAAGGTGTTATAAAAGTCTCCAAAGGGCCTATATTTGCAACATTTTACTAGAGTGATGTCTTTACTTTTTTCCACATTTCTCTTTACTTATTTAGGTATACTTGCATAAGGATGTCCTACTTCTCCAGCTAAAGTGATGGAAAATTCAACGCTTTCTCCAAACACTGTGCTCTATATTTTCTCCCTTCTTGTAACAATGAAGGCTTAATTGCAATTAGGAGTTGATGCAATGAGCACGAACAGCATTACCTTCACATAGCATTAGATCATATTAGATTTCAAAATAATTACTTAGCTGTTCTTCAAATGATGATTGTTGAAATGCAAGACATTTCAACAATCATCATTTGAAGAACAGCTAAGTAATTATTTTGAAATCTAATATAATATGAGGTACTGCTAAAAACTGTAGGTATTTTTGAATGTGATTTCATAGGAACTTGCTTATTACAAAGATTTTTGGATGCAGTGGAACAAATACATTCTGTTTATTGGAGATGAAGAGCCGGTCAGCATTAAGAAAGAAAACAACCTTCCATTTGAAATACCAGAAGAGACTCTACTGTTGTTATGAGTGTGGAAATAGGCTAGTGAGTGTGAATACAAATGACTGCAGATAAGTAAAGGAATGCTTTCTTCTTATTGTTGTCATCAATATTCTCTTGCAGGCATGAAGGAGGAGAGTTGTGGTTTCGGTGTATGCAGTTTATTTTTTCTCCTTGAGTACGTGGCAGCCTTACCATGGCCCTCCTTCACTGTCATTTAATTGGAATGTGAGCCATAACGGAGACTATACAACGGAGGCTGCACTGTCCATCACAGGAACTTCTCAGTAAGTTCACAGTGGGTGATTGTCAACAACTGCACTTAGTGCAATCAGTAGTTGATCTTCAGGCACCATTTATTTTACTTACACTTACAAATTTCAGAATCACCTGCCCTGACAACCACCATCTTAAGTCACAGCAAAAAAGGGGTAGAAGTATATATTTCATAAGCATATGCAGTAGGATGATTTTGTATACACAGTTTTACAAAGCTCTGTTATTTCTTTCTGTTTGTTTTTTGTTTTTATTATTATTTGTTTGTTTTACATCTGAATTACTGTATTTCTAAGTGTGAAATTTCCTGGAAAGGTTAGAGGGTGGCTTGGAGCAGCTCTGCATTACAGTTTTCTAAGCCTCAGAATAAAACTCAAAATTCTCCTAGAAAACAGTCTGCATTGTGTTGTACTTGAGAAACTCTAGAATGGCTAAAAGATATCTTTTAACAAAAATGAGTTTTAAGGGTGGAGGTGTTGCCTAACATGCTTCAGAAGAGGATAAATAACCTGTTTTTAAGACCAGGAATTTTCAGAAAACACAAAATTTCTAAAGACTAAGAAGCGCAAGTGTAGAAATCGGCTTGTGTTAAGAAAAAATTTGTTACTGCCCTGACTACATTAACCATGCTAATTTGCACTGTTTTTGTTGTTGTTGTTGTTATTGTTGTTTTTTGTTTTATTATTATTATTTTTTAACATATCGTGCAGTGCTTTGCAGGCGGTAGTAATAAATAATGTGCACTTAGCTGCACTATTGGTCATTCACAGTCCTATCACAGCAACCTCCCCCCATTCAGGGAAGATAAATGTGATTTAAATTAATAGCCAGTCCTAAATAACTCCTCAGCTGGTAAACGATGCATTTATCAGGCCCAGACAGGCAGTGTCCTTTGATTCATGGTCCCCCCCTTACAATGTGAAGGGTGCGTACAAAAATTGTTATTACTTTTTAATAAAGTGTAGCAGTCAGTCTTCAGTCATTTATCAGAAATTGAGGCATTCTGACAAACAGAAATATCTTAGCAGTGGATGAATGAGAGGGATAAAGGACACATTTCTCAACAAAAATAATCACTGCCTAAATAATCTCATAAAAGTCAGCTTCTAAGTACCTTAAATAAATGTATCCAACTGAAAGATACAGTCTCTATGTGCTGTTAAACTAAAGCCTAAACCAACCCTTACAATATTCACCTGCATATAGAGGGAAAAAAAATTGTTTTCGCCACCACACTATGAGGCAGCAACTCAAACACAAATTGTGGCCAACTAAATAGCTAATTTCTCCATATATTTTCCATTTGGTTTCTTATTTGTTAACTCTTTTTTTTTTTTTTTTTTTCTAGTTTATAATTTTTCAAATAATTGTGCTCACAAATTAAAAAATGTGTTTGGAGGTTAGAAAAAAAAAAAGGCATTAAATGTATGGAGCAACTTTTAAGTAAATACAGTATTTAATGTTTTATAATTTATACATTATTTAATATTATTTTTTGTGCTTATGATGTCACTATTTCTGGAATTTATGCACCTGCTTAGAATATAGCATGGCAAGGCCTTCCTGCCCAAAGATTCCTGAGGATGCCTAAAAGAAGTAGTAATCTGCTCTCCATCTTTACTCACTACCTGTGAATGAACTTCAATTCAGCAGATTGCTAAGGTTACAGCAGGAAGGCTATGTCTTGTATTTTAAGTAAAAACATTTCCAGTCACTGTGTTGAGTCTTGATTCCTTTGGATATTACAAAGTATTACCTGGTGTTACTATTTTAGAATGAAGCGTAGCTTAACAAGTTAACAAAATAATGAACTTGGCAGGATGAGCATAAGAAGTGTTTAACTGTAATGCTCTGACTAAAATAAGCTTCTAACAATATGTCTAGTATGTTTCTTAGTCATTACTTACTCCAGCTCAGTGCCCCTTTTTCTGCTGATCTCTGCACGCACCACCAGAGCTGTAGAATATTAGCCCCCAGGTACTACTAGCCTTGTCTTATCATTGAGCTCACCCCAATTCCACCATTTCCTCCCCACTAGAGCACTCTACCCCATCTATGTTCTGACAAATCCAAGCAAATAGCAGCAGGTTGTGTTTGCCAGCCCAGAGCATTGGAGAGCTGCTTATATCTTCTCATCAATTTTCTCTACCTTTGATCTGTTTGAACTTAATTGTAATGTAATTACAACTAACATGTAATTGTCCAGATCCTCCAGAAGTCTGTCATCACTTCTGCATCTACATCATGAGAGATGGCCTTATCCAAAATCACACTTTCCATAACATATACTAATTCAGCATTTTTTTGAGCCTGCCTTTGTGGTATCGTATTCTGCCACTGTTAACGTTCACAGCTGTGTAAGAGATAAATTACAATGGGCCATTTCAAGAGCTCATAATATTGTTGGATTGTGCAGAACAGATACAACTTAGCAACTTATCCATGTGTGTAAAAATGGTTGGTGTAGTTGCTCTCAGTGGGAATTGTAGTCACTAATTATACCTTACAAACATATTGTGGAAATATTTGGAAGACAAAGTGTTTAAAAGTATTTTTTCTCTCCTCCCCTCCTCATTTATTCTAGACACTCCTACATGTTGTTTGCCTTGCAGCCATATACAACCACAAAACCCTAATGCATTATTCGATCCAAATCAATGAAGCCAATCCTTCAGGGAAGTGAGGAATGGTAATATCTTGGGGTGGGTCTGGCGCCAATGATGAAAAATTTTTGTTAATTGGTAAGTAAGTTATTTCAGGAGGTCCTGAGTTCTCCCACCTGTTACCACATCACCAGCTTGCACAAGCATGCTCTGAGGCAAGCACATAATTCCGCAGGCAACAGGAGGGAAGGGAAGGAAGTATAGGAGAAGGAGAGCTGGATTCACCAAAAACAGGATAATTATTATTTTGTAATTTTGTATTCATAGATCTGCTGTGAACATTCTGAATCCAAGATCCCAATAGAGGCTGAGGGGCTATACAGGAAGGAAAAACTGTGGAGGATGAGGAAGATTCCTGGTGAGACACAGGCTGGGGTTCGGACCCAAGTGGCACAACTGAGACATTACTGCTCTCTACAACTACCAGAAGGGAGATTGTGATGAGGTGGGGGTTGGCCTCTTCTGTGTAACTAATGATAGGACTAGAAGGAATGCCCACAAGTTGCACCAGGGGAGGTACAAGTTGGACATAAGGTAAAAATTATTCTCTGAAAGAGTGGTCAGGAACAGGAATGGGCTGCCAAGGTGGAATGACTTGCAGACATATGCAAACACAAAACCCAAATGCATTATTTGATCCAAATTGAGTGATCCACATTGATCCAAATTGATGAAGGTGGACCTCTCTGGAGATGCTCAAGAAATGTTTAGATGCTGTTCTGAGAGAAATGTTGGTGGTAGGTGAATGGTTGCACTAGATGATCTCAGAAGTCTTTTGGAACCTTAAGGATTCTATGACTCTATGCTTTTAAGTAAGACTAGAAGAATGGGCAGAGAGAGAGAGTCGGAAAAATAGGTATGGCAGGAGAAGAAACTGGAGGATGTGGAGTTAGGGAAGGGGTTGGAGAGGCAGGAATTGGGAAGAACCAGTATCTCCTTCCCAAAGTTGTTTTTCTGCAAAGTCACAGCTTACCAAGAGCACATGGATCTGCAACACAACACTAGTGTGGTTGTGACTGCACAATAAAGTGTGAACTGACTCAACCTTATTGTCGTCATTTACATTCAATGCTACAATTCCTGAGGAATTTCTAGTCTCAAGCCTGGGTCTCTTCAGCACCCCTGGGGTTAATTTTAATCTCCAAACAAGTCTTCTGATACTTCTGATAGTTATATAGAGGAAGAAATTTCTTACAGAATCAGAAACCCCTCCTCCCCAAAGCCAGCTATTGAGAAGAAGGTGGACATGGAAGTACCTTCTCCTTTAGGTATCTTCCTTAAAGACTTTCATTCTCCACCAGCACTTCTGGGAAGAAGTCAGATTTTCACAAAGAGCAGGCCCAAATGCTTAAGATGGTACTCTGTGCAGATTTAAAGCTTGCACCCATCCCATTCCATTTCATTCCATATCTAACCATGTTGCTACTCTGCCCATCCCTCATTTGCTATTGTGCTCTTTCTTTCCCAGGCTATCTTTCTGCAGCACACCCAGGAGCTGACGACTTTGAGGTTGGAGAGGAGTACCTGGTTGATGGCCTAATGTAACTCCTTCCTTGGGCATGCGAGGGTATTCCAATATGTTTCTCCTCTCAGAGGCTGCCCTCAGCACAGGAAGCTTTCACTCTGCCTGCCTGCCTGCCTGACCACTAATGGAGGCCACAAAAATCCTTGTAAGCAATACAATTTTTAGCTTACTTTGCAAAAGTAAGGTAGTTGAGTTCTGGATGAGTAGAAACTCGCAGTGTTTCACCGGGGCACTCCCTAGCCCAATCATTTCTACGTTATGCGTCCCCAGAAAACTATTTGGTTTTATGTTTATCAACTGACAATGTCCTTCCTGGGTAGACGGTGAGATCATAGAATCATAGAATGGCTTGGGTTGGAAGGAACCCCAAGGATCATCAAGTTCCAACCCCCCTGCCACAGGCAGGGCCACCAACATCCAGATCTGGTATTCAACCAGGTTGGCCAGCGCCCCATCCAACCTGGTCTTGAACATCTCCAAGGACAGGGCACCCACAGCCTCTCTGGGCAGCCTGTTCCAGCACCTCACCACTTTCCCTGTGAAGAACTTCCCTCTGACATCTCCTTCAGCTTAAAACCATTCCACCTTGTCTTATCACTGTCTGCCTTTGTAAAAAGCTGATTCCCCTCCTCTTTATAATCTCCTTTTAAATGCTGGAAGGCTGCAATGAGACCAGATTGCCCAAACCCAGCTCTCTCATCCTGTCTTTGTCGGGGAGGCACTCCAGCCCTCTGATCCTCTTCATGGGCCTCCTCTGGAACCTTTCTAACAACTCCACATCTTTCCTGTATTGGATATCCCAGACCTGGATGCCATACTCCAGATGGAGCCTCACAAGGGCGGAGTAGAGAAGAACAATCACCTCACTGTCCCTGCTGGCCACCCCTCTTCTTATGATGCCCGGGATACCATTGGCCTTCCAAGTTGCAAGAGCACACTGCTGGCTCATATTCAGGTTTTCGTCCACCAGGACCCCCAGTTCCTTCTCCTCAAGGTTATTCTTAAGGAGTTCTTCTCCCAGTTGGTATACATATCTGGGGTTACCCAACACAAGTGCAAGTTGCACTTTGCTATCTTGAACTGCATTAGATTTACATGAGCCCACCTTTGTAATTTGTTGATGTCCCTCTGGGTGGTGTCACTTCCTTCTAACACATCAACCATATGACTCAGCTTGGTGTCATTGGCAAACTTGCTGAGGGTGAACTCGAGGCCATTAGTGATGTCATTGATGAAGATGTTAAAGAGCACCCGTACCAAGACAGACTACTGGGGGACACCACTCATCACTGCCCCCACCAGCCTCCATTTGGACATAGTGCCACTCACCATAGACCTCTGTTTGTGGCCCGCTCCGTATCAGTTCTCCTTTCTCATTTACCAAAGGAGGTATGCTCTTTTTGGCCTGCTTCTGCTTGCCAAGGTACCTATAGAAGTATCCTTCTTGTTGTTTCTAAAATCCTTTGCCAAGTTCATTTCCATCTGTGCCTTGACTTTACTAGATTATTGACATTTTTACTGTTACAGAATAGAGTATATACAGCCTGAAAATCTATACAATTTTAAACTGTGTTTGCCCTATGTCTTTGCCATAGTTCACTTTTCATTCCTGCTTGATCCTTGCCGTGCTCTTGTACCTTGGAGTAGCAGGGTTGTAAGGAACAATCTTCAGCAGACACAGGCTTTCTAGCAGCTTGTGTAAGAAAACTTTTGCTAATATATGTTAAGGCGGGATATCCTTTAGTGTAACAGTAGTTAATACTTTTGTTCCTCTTTCCCCTGCTTAATTTCTAACTTTATTCTGCTATGTCAACCTTTAAAAAAGAGTTGAATGTGAAGTCATCGATAAGTATATGTTAAAAATGCATTTCTGGACATTAATACATCTATTCATATTACAGAGAAAGAATATTGCTTTTTGTACCTGATCATAACATAGGTTCTGGACATATATATGTCATAGGTCATACTATGTCAAGATCACAGTATGTTTCTCCTATGGTATAGAGAAGAAGTGGTATCTACTGGTGATCACCATTAGGAGAAAGACCTATAAAGGATGTACTTCATTTGTATGGAAATATCCTGGTCATACCTGGAGATGATATCAAACTGATCAGGCAATTTTTGTGCCCATACATAATCCTGATACTCAGAAATTCTATCTTAACTTCGAAATTTTATTTGAAGATTGGAACATCCAAAACTGTTGTGCTCTGGGACAAAAAGATCCCTCAGGAAAGAGTGACATGACTGGATTTCTGTAGGCTGCAGGAAGAATCACAGGTTTCATAAATCAATTCCAAAAATACAAAAAGAAATGAATGCTGATGCATTCATTTTTATGAACTTCATCATGTCGTTCTCTTACCCTAGGAAAACAATTACACAGCTTTTATATTGCATTATTTGATCTTCATCCAACAATTTGTTCTGAGCCAAATGCCATGGACTTGAATTAAAAAGAAGAGTTTGATCATTAATTTATCTGCGAGCATTATGTGAGAGTATCCAGCAGATTTCCTGTGCTTAATAAGTAAATATTTAAAAAACAAGCATGTTTATAAATAATAAAAAGTAATCTGAAGAAGTCTCATGTTGGGTATGAATAAGGATTAATGTCTTCTGCTGGGAAGAATTAAATACAATGAAACTTTACCATCTACAGCTGGTACAAATGTGAGAGTATATCTGGTGAAAATCGTTTGAAATAAGAGAGTAAAAGCATGGGGATTAGGAAAGAAATTCAGGTCAGTAAAATATATCAATGCATTCAGAGTAGTCACTCATGAGATATCCTGGAAATCACACGAGAAATTTAAAATAAAATTAGGCAAAACACCCCAAAATTAATAGCAGGGAGTTAGTCAATACTGGCAAGGAAACAGAATAACAGGTTGCATTTTCATGACTCTGCTCATATAGCTATTTTTTCAAATTTTATCAGTTTCTGAAAAACTGATATTCAAATTTTCTAACATATTGATGATTGCTCTTTTTAGTAATTATGTAATCTAGTAATTATGATTATGAATTTTGTTATGTTTTAAGCTACAGTTTCTGAGTATTTGCCTGATTTGCCTCTTTTGCTGTTCCTAGCTTATATGCTGATATAGTTTGCTTAGTTTTTCACTGAAAATATGATTTAATCAAGTGCAAGGTGATGTTAAAGAAAAAGTCCAGATAATGAAATTGATTGTGATGAAATAGCCTCTACAATGTTTAAAATCCACAGATGGCCTAACTTTGATATTAGTTGTTTTCTCTTCATTTCAAGTGCATTTGTCTTCTGTCACTATGTCTTCTACAGACAATACAAATAAAAAGAATATATTTACATTCTCTCAAAGAGAGAGGGGAATGCTGCAATTCTATTCCATATTTTGCTTGTATTTGTGACAACAATGCATACATAAATACCAAATGTTTCTGTACGTTCAGGATAGCATAATAGAAGAAAAAAATAATCTCTGCAGAAAAAGAAGATAGAATGTATCAATTTGCATTTCTCTTGAAATTAGTGGAGATAATCTGCCCATAGCATATAGACATTAGCTTGACTAAGTTCTTTCTCACTTTATGTTAAATTTTTTTATGTCAGATACATGCTGATATTCTCCTTTGAAACTCTGAGTAATTAGCACATATTGAGGCTTAACATCTACATTATACATTTTACAGAAAGACATTTTAAATATGGAAAAATCTGTAGGAAAGAATGGATCATTTCTCTATTCTCCTGCACTTAAGTAAATTCCATTCATTTTTATTCGTATATATTCGTATATGTTTCTTATATATGAACTGAATTCTTCTTAAACTAATTGTTTAGAATTTTAAATGTGATATAGCTATTAAGGTATTATTCTTAAGTTTGCTTTCTTTCCTTGACTGTCTCTCAAATTAGTCCATTTAAGATTTCAGTGAGGACCTTAAGCCAGATATGTCATTTTTCTGCTCTTCTTTTCATAAGCTTCACTACCTTATGTCACATTGTACTGGAAATAAACAGCAAATACTTTGAATAAAAAATGTGTCCTTGTACATTAATGACAGCAACAATAGCAGCATCCTACTCTTTTAAGCTGGAATAAATTAGCCCTTTAATTTAGTTTTGTGAAGAAAAAAAATACAAGCTAGAAGCAATTCTCTTGTGTATAGACCAACATTAAGCCTCATACACAGGTAACAGTCAATCCATTAACCTTTGCTTTTAGCTTAACCTGTGTGTCCCTTGCATCACAGTTGTTCCTCCTTTTAATACCTTTTCCTTAATAGTTGCTCACCCACAACTGAAAAGGGCAGAGCAGCTTCTCATGACATTGACTGTGCCACTGCAATAATAAGCTTCTCTTTTATTTTTTTTTCCCACCTCCTGCCTCACTACAGTGTCAGCAACCATTTTTTTTTTGGAAGGTAATCTAAAAAGAGCTGTAGAGGCAGAGGTCATGTTAAACTGTAACGCAAATGTTATTCCTCGATTATCTAGCTGGGGTAAATGTCAACTGCTTCGGGCTAAAGCAATTGGAAAAGCAGAGTGTGTGAATCTAACAAAGGGAGAGAGCAGGGGGAGGGGGAATCTAAACTGGGCCTAGCTTAGTGGCTGGTATGTTAAATCAACTCTTCTCTGTGTTTCTTCTCTCCAGCAAAAAACGATGCTGTATCAGCTGCAAGTGGCCTGAGAGAACTTTCCTCGCTCATTCTTTTGTGATGTGTGTGTATGTAGCAGAAAAAACTGCAAGCTGTGGCAGCTACTTCAATGACATTTTGGTAATTGAAGGATCAGTCTTGTCTTACTTATTAAAGAAATAAATAATAATGTGAGAATAAAGATACAGTAGATCTCTTAGAACAAGAAAACATTTTAAAAGCATGTAATGTACTTTGCACTTCTAAGAGGTGTAGCATGTATTGTATGTAAAGTATGATATGGCATTGGTCCAAATTATTCCTACATGTAATAGAGCATGAAAACTTAAAATAAAAAAAAAAAAAAAAAAAAGAAATACAGTAAGCCAGATATTTTGGAACACTTTTGGGAAATGTGTGGGAAAAAGGTCAAGCCTTGCTTTATTCCTTCATATCTTTTCTCCCATTTGGATATCATGACTTCAGCTCTCCTGTGAAGGAGTTGTGATTGGTGTTCTGAACTGGAGCGAGCAGTTTGATGGCATTGCAGATCAGTTTGGGACAGTTTAAGGGGTTTGGACTTAACAGTTGAGAAACTGAAACCACTGGTATAGGTCCTCATCTTTCTCAATGCAGAGTTAAATAGAGTGATTTAAACTGCCACTTTAAATATATGGTTTTAGTAATCATCTAATGGCAATCATTCTTAAATGAATTCTTAAATTCACACTCTACAGTTTCGTGAAGGGAGGTTGTGATGAGGGGGTTGGCCTCTTCTCCCAGGCAACAAATAGAACCTAAGGAAATGGCAACAAGTTGCACCAGGAGAGATTTAGATTAGACATAAGGAAAATCTTTTTCATTTGAACAGTGGTCAGGCACTGGAATGGCCTACTGAGGGAGGTGGTGGAGTCAAAAGGCATCTGGATGAGGTGTTATGAAATGTGATTTAGTAGCTTAGTGGGTAGTAATGGCAATAGGAGGACAGTTGGACTAGATGATCTTGATCTCACAAGCTGGTTATGACACCAACTTCCTTTTAATCAATATTAAGTGAGACATGGGCTGAAAAATCTTTGCTGTGAAGGCTACTTACTTCTCACAAATCACAAATGTGCACAATCACAGCTGGTCAGGCTGTACATATCCTGAAATTATTGCATGTATTTTCACCTTGCTGGAGTCTTGGAAAAATCAGTTGCCATTTAGAAGTAAATCTTCTTACCCCCTATGTGCCTGCCTGCTGCAGACAATTCTGCAAAATAGAATGCCCTGTGATATTCTCAGTTCAACTTGAATTAAACTCCTTCTCATTTATGTAAGTTACAGTCAACTCGTGAAAGTAAGTTAAGTGACATGATTAGAATTTGTGGCATTTACAATATGCTGAAAGCAATTTTGAGTCATTTCACAAAAATATTCTTAGCTTTTCTGAAGTCTTCAAGGGCTATTTATTTTTCTTTAACACATCAAAACACTCTTGGAAATGAGAGACCTTGATTGATCTTGACTTGGTGTGAATGTTAAACTCACTGTGACACAGAGAGCGTATCTGAATATAAATAAATTTTTTCTACAACTGGAAGGAGTAACTACCTGGGATAGTGTCATGTCTACCACTAGGCCAGGAAAGTGCTGGCAAACATTTAGGTAGTATATTTAGCAAGGATTAAATCTGTCCAGAAGTGTGCCTTCTGAAAAACTGACCCTGGGATTCCACTTCAGTTCTGTGGAATGAGGAGCACTGGGAAGAAACATATAAATGATAAATTCACACTAACTGTTGCTGTGTGGCTTTTCAAAGCCAAATATTAGCCATGGTCTCCTTTATAAAATCCACTTTTATGCCATTTTTTTTTTATTTCACAGATTATTGTGATCAGATAAGTACTATAATAACTTTTCCTACATAAGGCGTTCCTGAAAGTTGATTTGGGTTTCCAGATTAAGTGATGAGCTCATTTCCTTGTAAAAATGGATAATGAAAGGAAGTAAAAAAAGATACAAATTTACAGAAATCCATTAGAACTTATTCATCTAAACAACTTCAGTGAATCAGTCAATGCCCTTCCACACTGGGGAAAGCAATCAATTCCTTGGTGATAAAAATAAAGATCAAATGAATGTTTTTTAAAGATCATAACAGCATGATGAAAAATGTACAGTAGTATATATCAGCCTCCTAGTCACTTTTCAGTAAGTAAGTATATGCTCCATTTAACTTTGCTCATGTGGTGTCATCTTTACTTTTCCTCATATTTTCATACTGTTTAAGAAAGGATCATACCTTTCACAAGCATTACCTCAACAGATTTAAGAATTTCAGGTAGAAAATTAGCAAGGATTATTGGAACTTATTTGATCTTTAGAGTCTGAAACCTTGGGTGAAATAATAGATTTAGTTTTAAAACGTCTGGCATTAATTCATCTGGCAATTTGTTTTTAATCATTTGAAAACTATTTTAACTTCAGAAAGCATGGATGTTGCAAATGGAAGATAGTGTGTAATGAACTGTCTAGAATTATTAGGTCTTCCAAATTTAATACATTTTAATTCATGAACTAATCAAAGAAGTGTAAGATTAGGACTGACTTACGAGGAAAAAAAAAAAAAAGTGTTTTATACTGTTTAGACTTTAAAGCTTGGAAAAAAACACACTATGGTGGAAGAGTTGACTAGGTTCCTGGCAGTTCTACATCACTGAAAGTTTCCTGATGTTTCATGACTCCTTAATTTAAAAATAGAAGATGAAAAAATGGAAAAGGTGGCAGTTAAATTTTGGTGAATATTGATGAGAAATGAAGTACTGGCCCTATAGACTTGTATGCATTCAGTCTCATGAGGCAGTCTCAGAATTTCTCTGCCCTTACAGTGGGGGGGATTTACCACCCCAGACCCTACTTAGAGGGATGCAGGGCTTGAGAACATGAGAAATACTGGAATGCTGGCTGCCAGCGAAGACCAAGGCAAAGAACTCATTCAGTACCTCAGCCTTCTCTTCATCTGTTGAAGCCAGTTCTCCTTTTACATTTACCAAAGGAGGTATCACAGAATCACAGAATCACCCGGGTTGGAAGGGACCTCAAGGATCATGTAGTTCCAACCCCCCTGCCTAGCAGGGCCACCAAACATGCACATTCAGATCAGGTTGCCCAGGACCCTGTCCAACCTGGCCTTAAACACATCCAAGGACGGGGCATCCACAACCTCCCTGGGCAGCCCGTTCCAGGGCCAGGGCCAGGTTCCAGGGCCTAACCTCTCTCCTTGTAAAGAAAGAGGTACACTTGCTTTGGCCTATCTCTTCTGGCCAATGTACCTGTAGAATGTCTTTCTATTGTTTTTCACATCCCTCGCCAATTTCAGTTCTGCCTGCACCTTGGCTTTCCTGATCCCATGTCTGCAAGTCCAGGCGTCACCCCTGTAATGGGTCAGGCTTTAATGGTTGTGGTAAACAGTTACAACAGGCTGACCAGCAGTCGCTAGTGGGGTTCCCCAGTGCTCTTCAATGTCTTTATAAATGATGTGATTGCAGAACTTGAATACATAAGTAGATTTGCCGATACTGAATTAGGAGAAGCAGTTGACTCCCTTGGCGGTGGAGAAGCCTTGCAGAGTTCTTGATAAAATGGAGGTCTGAACAGTCATCAATCATATGACATTTATCAAGAACAAGTCAAGATTTCTCTTGTGAGGGGGATTCTGTATCTGCAATAGGGCAACACTGGTAATATGTACAAAGTGGAGAACAAGAGGCTAGAGAGCACCCCCACAGAAAGGAATCTGGGAATTCTGTTCGATGGCAACTTGAATATAATTTCAACAGTTTACCCTAGCAGCCAAAAGAGCCAATTGTTCCCTGGGGCGCATCAGGCACAGCATTGCTAATCAGTCAAGGGAACAGATTGTCCTGCTCTGTTCTGTGCAGGTGTGGCTTTACCTCCAGCACTGTGTGAGGTCTTGGGCACCACAGTGTAAGACGTAAAAATATTAGAGTGTCCAAAGGAGGGCTACAAAAATGATGAGAACAAGGTTAATGAGGAGTGCTAAGTTTACTTGGTTTGTTCATCATTTTGGTTGGGAGAAGAGTGAGGGGAGGCCTCACAGTGGACCACAGCTCTTCACAAAGGGAACAGAGAGGCAGCACTGATTTCTGCTCTTTGGTGACAGTGATGGTACCCATGGGAACAATGTAGAGTTGTGCTAGGGGTGAGTCAGGTTGGGTATATTAGGATAAGGTTCTTCACCATAGAGTGTCTGGGCACTGGAGCAGGCTCCGCAAGTCAGTGGTCATTGAATCAAATCTGTTAGAATTAAATAAGCATTTGGGCAATACTGTCAGATTTAGTTTGATTTTTTTGGGGTGGTTTTGTCTTGAGCCAGGAGTTGGCCTTGATGATCCTCGTGAGTCACTTCCAACTCCGAGTATTCCATGACTCTATGATTCAATGGAACTTCCTGTACGAAGCTTAAAGCCATTTTGATGTAATGCTATGACTGAATTTTTCAGTATAGTAATCGATATAATAACCCAATGTAGTAATTGGGGTAATAATCTTGCAAACCTTAAAATGTTATCATTAATACTGTGGACTTCACAACAGGACAATAGAAATATTTATGAAACTCAGACAGCAGAGTAGTTACATTTTATCTCTTCCTTCACCCAGCCCTAGTAAAGCCTAATTGAAATACAATAATTATAAATGAGCTTAGCTTCTCAATTTAATTTCCTTGTGAGTAGTTTCATTTATTTTTCTTAGGCTTTGTTAACATGTTTTAATTAAAAGATTTAGCAAAGCTGAAGATACCATGTGCCATTAGGTATGAGAACACAATGGGACATATTTGCAGAGAACTGGTGAACTTTTTTCTATGAGTTTGCTAATTTTTGTAATTGAAAAAGTAAATTTACTCATGAATCTGGGGAATGTATTCATGTAGGAAGCCAGATGCCAGAAACAGGATTTTCCATGACTAGTAGAAGCAAAATTTGACAGGAGTTCTGCTGCCTTATCACTATGTTTTATTTGATTTAAACATAAATTCCAGTCATAGAAAGACAAATGTAAACTATATTGGCCATGATAGTCACACTAAAAATATTTCTTCAGCAATTAAAAAAATGACATCTGCAAGACAAAGCTCAGATCAACAAAATACCCACAAACACTTACTCATAGTGAAGTAGGTAAAGAAGTCAATAACTTAGCTAAAGGCACTGAGGGAGGCATTTCAAACATCAGCATCTGTGCACCACAGCTGTTTCGGTCTTTTCAACCCATTCCTAGAAAATATTAAAATGAAGTATGGAAGTTGCTTTAATGAGTGAAAGGTGTAAAGACATAGGGAGTACAGGAAGCCTTGTTTTTGGGGACAAATTAAAGACACTAAAGGAAAAGTGCCAGGCAGCCTTTTGGAATTTTCATGAATTTTGTACTTTTCCAATTTAAGTAAAATTGCTTTGCCGAATAAATACTCTTACTCTGGAAGGAAGAAAAAACTTTACTACTTTATCTTAAAAACATTGTAGAAATAGGCTTAGTGCAAACCACCATAACTCCTACAGCTTTTATATTGATATGATCGCTTACAGGTTAAATTTACTAAGAACGTATACACAAAAAAGGAGTGTCATGCAAAATTAAAGAAGTAAGTTTCTCTAATTCTTCTTGCAACAGCTTTATAAGTGTGTAACATACTCAGGTTTTTTGTTGTATCTAGACCAAACATAATAATCTAGATAATGCAGCATGAAAGAAAAACTTCTGATGATAAAAATGTGTATTATTTATTCTTAAGAAAAATATACTGTGTTTCCAGAAGTCACGCATTTGTGAACATTTTCTGGTTTTGATGATCCATTAAAAAGTTTTGAATAAGTAAAAATACCCATGCATTTTTCATTTTTAATGTACACTTCATGTGAACTTGTATTGTATAATAAGAATTAGAGTACTGTCATGCATGACTCATTCAAAGTGTGCAGAAATACTAATCTTTCCATTTGCTAAGCATCTTTATTTATTTGAAATCATACATGCATTCCAAGGAAAAGAACAACTGCCTTTTGCTCTAATCAGACTTCTACACATTCAACAAAAATATGACTGACTGAGGAGATTGAAGGAATCTCTCTTCAACCCCAGTGCTCAGTATAATTTTCTTTTTTTTTAATCCTGATTTGCCTCATCTCCCATTTAAATTAAATATAATCAAACAACCTGAAGTTTTTCAAGTGTTCTTTCCCTACAAAAGATTATGCTTATCTCACAGGATGCCTTAAAGCTGCATATATCCAAAAAATAATGTAAATTGCAGTTTTTGGGGTTTCTTTAATTGCAGTCCTTGGGCACTAACAGAAGAAATATGCTATTCAGAGAAATTCTGCAATGAAGAAAAGCAAAATGAGAACTGGCTAAAACATACATATAGATTGAGGTACTCAAAAAGTTCTTTGCCTTGGCAGTCAGGCTTCCCACATCTCTCATATCCTTGAATCTCTAGGCAAGGATTGGCAGAACAAAATAACTCTCACTGTAAAAGTAGAGCAAGTCTGAGACCCCGTGATGAAACTGAATATGTACAAGCCTGTGGGATGGGAAGACATGTACTCCAAGGTCCTGAAGGAATTGTTTGATGTGGTTGCCAAGTCATCCTCCATCATGTTTGAAAAGACATGGCTGTCAGCTGAAGTCACCAGTGATTGAGAAAGGGAAACATAATGTCCATTTTTAAGAAAGATAGAAAGAAAGACCTAGGGAACTACAGACCAGTGAGCCTTGTGTCTGTGCCTGGGAAGATTATGAAAAATATCCATGAAGCAGAAAGACATGTTAAGGCAAGTGAAGATGAGGCAGCAGTTTGCTCTTGTAGTCTGAATGGTCAACTACACCCTGGGCTGCATAAAAGGAGGGGTGGTCAGCAAGGAGAGGGAGGTGGTTGTCCCCATCTGCCCTACTTTCATGAGGACCTGTCTGGAGTACTGCATCCAGGCCTGGGTCTCTCCAGGAAGGATGCAGAACTGCTGGAGCAGGTCCAGAGGAGGGCCACGAAGATGATAAGAGGGCTTAAGCACCTCTCCTATGAAGAAAGGCTGAGGGAGCTGGGTTTGTTCAGCATGGAGAAAAGAAAGACCTGGGGAGACCTCACTGTGGCCTTCCAGAACTTGAAGAGAGCTGACAAGGGGGAATGAGACCAATCTCTTACACAGAAGACAGTGATAGAATAAAGGGAATGGGTTCAAACTATATAAAGGGACATTTAGATGAGATACTAGAAGAAATTCTTTATTCAGAGGATGATAAGGCACAGGCTGCCTAATGAAGCTATGGATTCTCCAACTCTGGAGGCATTCAAGGCCAAGTTGGATGAGCCCTGGGAAACCTGATCTAGTGAGTGTCAGTTCTGCTCATGGCAGGAGGATTGGAGATCAGTGATCTTTAAGGCCCCTTCTAACCTCAGACATTCTATAATTCCATGGAAGTAAATATAGAGCAAATGCACTTTTTGTGACATGGTGGATCTCTTTTTTAAGCCTTATCTGATGTCATGCAAACTAGAAGGATTCTACACAGAACATACATGTACAACAAAAAGATGAAAACCTGATAAAAATATTCTGCTTGAGAAAATGAAGAGAATGAAGGCCATGTGTACACCTGGGAAGTAATTTGCTGAAGCCTAGTAAAAAACTTGAACAAACTACAGTCCTCTCTGTTCCTCCTCTGAATAAGTAGTTGGTGGGCACAGTTTTGAGCTGAAACTGTAGCTATTACATCTTCTGACTGCTGCGAAGGACTATCAAGGTTTTCCTGAGATAATTTTTTCTGTTTAAAATGAATTAAATAATGCAAAGAAAATCATAAGACTCAGAGGCCTTCTATGAGAACTGATAATTGTGATATATGATTTCTTTATAGTCTCCAACAAGAGCAATAAAACAAATAAACCTCAGAAAAATAATTCTCTATTTACCAAGTCTGGGTTAGAGTCCTTGTTCTGGCAGGTCCGAAGAAACCCTTCCCATGATGTGCTACTTGGATAGAGCAGAGATGATGCTTATTCTTCCTGTGTGCTGATATTTGCTGCATCTGAAGTTCTGCTGCCCACTGGAGTTCATCACTGCAGCGTATCTGGCAGATTCCTTCTCATCATAGAGTCCTGTTTGAGAGGAGTAAGCCATCATTGGTTCTGCTGTCTGTGCCCTAGTGTAATAGACATTTCCACATAATCAATAAACTTCTGTACAAAGGCGGTGTCAGATTCTACTCCCCTTCAAACTGCAGAAAAAGTAGAAGCCTCTATAAAGCAAGAATCACTTTAAGCAATTAGTCAGTGGTTACAGAAAGTGGCATGACTGGATGTAGATCTCAACTGGAAGCAGTTCAAAACCATCTCTCACCTCTACCTTTGGGTAGAATTCTTTAGAGTTCCTTAGAATTCTTTAAGCACAGCTCCCTAGGCTGCATGGTAAGAAAAGATAAATACTTTTTCTCACACTTCAATTTCTATTTTATATAATGCTTGTAAAATTTAATTTAGTTAGAAAGAGACTAGGTTTGGATGTGATTCATCAGTATTATGGCTTGGACTTTCACATAGGAAAGCAGGAAAAGTTGAGAAAAGAGCTTCCTCCAGATTCCACTAGAAGGCCTTCTTAATGGTTTTGGTGGAAAATCTTTATAACAGTAAACATATGGTCAGTATCTGGAATAGAGGTTTGAACTGAACCCTCTTCTCTTTCAAGATCATCTGCAGTGTCAAAGTTAGGAAAAGGTCAGAGGTGATCAAAGAGGGATGGTTGAGAGTGCAGAGATTTTGCTAGGGTTTTATGGTATTCTGTTATCCAGATAAACAGTTTTAACTCCATATTTCTATCTAGTCACAGACTCAGGTTGGAAAAGACCTTAAAGATCATCAAGTCCAATCACAACCTAACCCTACTACCCTAACTCTAACAACCCTCTGCTAAATCATGTCCCTGAGTACGACATCCAAACAGTTTTTAAATACATCCAGGGATGATGACTCAACCATCTCCCTGGGGAGCCTATTCCAGTGCTTAACCAACCTTTCTGTAAAGAAGTTTTTCCTGATATCCAACCTAAATTTACCCTGGCGCAACTTGAGGCCATTACCTCTCATCCTGTCACCTGTCACCAGTGAGAGAAGGACATGGTTTGTGCCTGTTTCAGGTGTCTGGAAGAGCTTTGACCCCTCTCAAGCTTTTTCTGGATTCACAGATTATTTTTTCCATAAGGGCTATTTTGGGTATCTAGTCTGTACTCTTCTAGATGCAGTTCTCTACAACAGGGCACAAAACTTCAGCAGAAATATTTGAAAGAAGGCCTCTAAACATGGTGCATGATCATGTGTAGTGTGAAAAGTCAGTGAATTGTGTCATTCATATGCCATTTTTATTAGTACATTTTCATGGAATATTTTCAGATAACTTATGAAGAGAACCACAGAGAATTGTAGCTGCTAGTTTGGCAATAATGTAGGTTATTTTTCACACACGTTTTCAAAAATAAGGACAAGTTATCATATTTGGAACTTATTTAGGCTGACTGTATAGTTACATACTGGAAATATATCCCACCTTAAGTAGAAACAAAGCATTAGGTAGAGGCAAATCCAAGGAGCTGTGTCACACTGAAGGCACAAATGTTAATTTCTCCAGTTATCTTATAAAACAAAAACAAAACAAAAACACAAATATTTCTGAACAATAAATCAAAATCCTGCGGATATTTTCCTGTGTGACATAGACTAAAGGGAACCTGTTTTAGTAGAGGGGTTAGACTGCCAGATTTCTAGAGGACCTTTCTAACTCCTTTAATTCTGTAATTCTCTGACATAAATTCTAACAACAGAATTCTTTGTCTCGAGAGAAGAAATATTTATCAGTACAACTTTGAGATCTTCTCAGCAAAATATTCAAAACTAGTATATGAGGCCTCCGATTATTGAAGTTGGTGCTGTGCATCCAACTATTTTTGAATGAGATATCATGGTATTTGATGTGCTCAGATACGCACCAGACAAAGTACATTTCCTGGTTTTTCATCCTCCAAAAGGATAAGCACCCTGATTGTTTATCAGCAAGAATAAATAGATGATTAAAATGAATACATATATATATTTTTAAATAGTAATATGCAGTTGCAGTGTTTTGGCTTGAACTAGCCTTCATAAGATGGTATACAGTGTATTTAATGAAAAGGGCTGACTTGAATGACAGCTGAATGCCACAAAGGAAAGGGCAGCCCTGCATGGGTCCTGACTGAAATTGGCTGCTACTGTGATTTAGTAAGAGCTTTTCAGTTGGGAAGTGGATATTGTAACTCACAAAAGGTAACTTACAGCAACAAATTGAGCTGAATAGAGTTCTGAACTAATTCATGGTTTATTGAGTTTCCCTCTTGTCAGTGATAGCCAACAGTTAACAGAAGTGATTAGTTCAATATTCAGTCACAGTGATGTACAACTAACTTCCTAGCTTAAAGAAATCCTAAAGGTTTTTGAAGAAAAACGTCCTTGTAAGTAACCTAGTTAAAAGCAAGCAAACTAAAAACATACGCACACACACATATATACAAAATAAATACATAAATGCATAAATCTGAAACTTTCATCATGGGAGAGGAGAGTTCAGCACAAGGCAGAGAGTGACATTTTTGAAATGGATCATAAATCACACAGGAGCAGTTTCAGTGGTCAGCTCTAAAAAAAGGAATATTAAAACTACTCACTCTGTTAAACAATGCTATGATGGAAAAATATGAACATGAGTTTATATCAGGGAACAGCTTTAACCAATAGGATTTATAAAAAGAAGTGTAAAGACCATTTTTTCATGCAATAGAAGATTTCATTGCTGCTTCAGGTTTCAGTGAGGTATAGAAGTATCTTTTCTTCTCTGTTTACGAGGATGGCTGCATTCTGGTCCTAGAGGAAAACAGCTGGCTAATTCCCATGCTCAGCAGCAGACAGGTATGTGTGTGTGTTTCAAGTTCTATGCACTGCTGCTTATCCAGAGTGTGCACTGAAGTATGCAGTCTTACTCTGAAATACAGAAGACACTTAGAAGTTCTTAGCAATGTCATGAAAATATGTTACATAAAGAGCTCCAGCTGGAAAGAAGTTCTGATAGAAAATGTATGCTTTTCCTACGGAATGTGAAGAAGATTTGAAACGAAGCTGCCCTTTAATCCTGTTTTTTGGAAACCTTAATGTGATGTTATTGGGACAACTTGAAGGAAATGGGTTCCTGCCTTAGGCTAGAAGCAAGCCATGCCTTTTCAAAGACATAGACAGCAAGAAGGCTACATTCTAGCCATTTAACTTTAACATTAAAGGATCTTAAAGGGGACGCTCTCTGAAAAAGACCTCAAGGCAATGCAAGTGAGAATTCAGGAAACTGTAAAAATGGATTTTCAAATTGTGGATTAAAGAAAAGGCTTAGGAGTAATATTGCCAGAATGATTGGAGTTACATCGGAATGTTAGAGTACATATTAAAGAACAAATGTCAAAAGGTTTTGAACTGTTCAAGTACATGAGTATTTAAGACATAGGAAACCAAAAGTATATGATCACATTTTTCGCCTACTTATTTTAAAATACATAAGAAAGAAGAATATGGTGGATGAATCTCAAATCTAGTTGGTGGTTTATTTGTGATCTGCTTTCTGGGCATTATTCATAAATGCCAGGTATCAAATTCCTTCTCCCTTTAATGTCCCTGACTTTTGTGGAGTTTGACCAGTAATTTTGCCTTCGTGCTAAATCCATTATAAATTGCATCCATATACATAAAAGCATCTTTATTCATATTTTTTTTCATAGTGGTAGCAGTTTAGCTAACTGCACTTTCATGGCCTGTATGTGACACTATTATCATCTGCTTTCCCTAGTAACAATAGGAGAAGGTTCATGAATATAAAAGTAAATAAATTGCTGTTCCTGTAAAACTGTAAATGTTCATATAAATCCAGTTGGCTAAATTCAAACCTGCAAACATGCAGTCATAGGATACAAAATCAATACTGGAAAACTCAACTTGTTTTAAAATAACAAATGACTAATATTCATAAATGCAACTGCTCATAATCAGTCTACTAAGTTAAAAAAAAAATATATCCAGTAAATCAATTGAAATAATGAATAAATTCAAAAAATCATTGCCAAGTCACTGATGTACTGCAGATAGTAAAATAAATGCAATTCATTCAGAGTTATTTATTGAATTCCACAAAGCAGCACGTTGGACAAAATCAGACTGAACTCTCAGGCATGTGATTAACTTCAAGAATGTGGTTGGGTTGACTAAACTCTAGGGATTACACCTACTTTTTAAATTCAAAATCTTCTTAAGCGTTTTTTATTGGAAGCAGGAGACTTTTAAATGCACCCAGTGGAAATGTTTCCTTTCATTTCCGCAGGAGCAGTAATAAAGTCCTAGAGGAGAATTGTTCTTTTTAACTCCATGTTTCACTCCATATAGTTCTTTTTTCTTTAATTACACATAATTAACATTCACTGCAATATCTTTCCAGCTAGCTATCTTTCCACACATCTCATAGTATATCTGAATCATCACGTCATATCCCAAAGGTGGGGAAAATAGGTTTTCCCTTTGAATCCAAGGTTTATAATTGCTTCATCATGGTTGCAAGGCAAAAGATGTGCATTTGAGATTTTACTGGTGGCTGCACAAAGATCTCTGTAAAGCCCTAGGCTGTGGATGTAAATGAGTGCCATAAAACCTGAAACTATCTTAAAGCATGTGACAGTCAAATAGATTAATGAAGAATCATGGTCATAGTAAAGCCTTTTAAACTGAATTAATTCAGAGTGGACAAACTGTCAAAATACTGAACAAATGCTATATATGTGATCTAACAGACATCCTAACTTCAGAAATTATACGGATGTACAGCAGAAGTATTTTATTGGAATATTTTCTCCTGAATCCTATACTAAGATACATGGAAAACACAGAGGTGATTGGTGTCCTCCAACATGGTTTTGTTAATGACAAATCATGCCTGAAATATTTTAGTGTCCTTCTACAGTGAATTTGTGAGTTGGTGGATAACAGAAGAGAAACTTATATCATCTACCTGGACTTGTGCAAAGCATTAGATAATGCCCCACACAACATCCTTGTGTATCAATTGGAAAGACGTAGATTTGATGCACGGACCACTCCATGGGTAAGGAATTGGCTGGATGATCACACTTATGGATCTGTAGTCAATGGCGCAATGTCCAAACATGGACTAGTGAAAATTTGTTTCTCAGATACCATTATTGAGGCTGATGTTATTTAACATATTTGTTGTGACAAGGACAATGAGACTGAACGCACTATCAGCAAGTCTGTTCATGACGCCAAACTGAGTGATTGTGGCTAACAAAATGGAGGGAAGAAATGTCATCCAGAGGAACATCAATAGGCCTATGCGTATCAAAGAAGTGGGCCCACGCATACCTCATGAAATTCAACTAGTCCAAGTGCAAGGTCCTGTAGATATGTTGGCATTATTCCTAGCAAAAATACAAACTGCATGGGGAACAGGCTGAGAGCAGACTTGAGAAGAAGTACCTGAGGGTGCTATTTGGTGAAAAACTCAGCATGCCTCAGCAATGTGCATTTGCAGCTCAGATCTTTATCCTGGACTGCATCAAAAGAAGTATGACAAGAAGGTGAAAAGAGGTGATTTGGTAATTCTCCCCATTTATGCCATTTCTGTAAGACCTCACCTGGAGTACTGCAGTAAGCTCTGGGGTCCAAGCATAAGAAGCACAAGAAGGATGTGGATCTGTTGGAGTGGGTCCACGGGAGGGCCATGACAACGAACAGAGGGCTAGAGCATGAACAGAGGCTAAGGGAGGTTGATCAGCCTGCAGAAGAGGAAGCTCCAAGGAGACATCATAGTGACTTTCCAGTACTTAAAGGGTGCCTATAGGAAAGCTGGAGAAGGACTCTTTATCAGGGATTTGTTTCTAAGGTCTCTTCTAACCCAAAGCTTTCTGTGATTCTGTGATTCTATTCTTCAGAATTGTATCAGAGATCTCTGGAGTTATATGAGATGGATCTGTGCTGGCAAGCATAATTTAGAACAGAAGTGATTTTTTCTCTTTGTGTCCTTCTAATTGCATTTTTATAGTGCTTTTGTTCACACTATAGAGTGGCCACAGATACAAACTGCTAATTTTAGATGGAACTCAAAAATAAGCCATGCTTCAAAAGGGAACCTGACTGTGCTTTACCTGCCCATGAGGGTTCAGTTCACTGGACTACACAAGCCTAGACCAAAGAAGATTTCTATACATAAAGTCAACATCAGCATCCTTCACACCCACTATTAACGTACTGCACCGCTTCCTAGCTTTGTTGTTGCTCTTTGTGTTTAAATTACTTCAGTATTATCAGTGGACCTACTTTAGTTCATAACAGATAACAATCTGGTATAATCTGTTTTTGTAGTGTAAACTGTTGGCAGAGGAATACTTTTAACAAAAGAGAAATGTAGAAAAAAATTAGAACGAATAACAGTCTAAAATTATGTAGCAATATTTCAGCCACAAAAATCAACTTTCTACTATTTCCAAAATCATTTAATAGGCAAAGATTTGTTGAATTTTTTGCAGCGTTAATTGTTCTCCTCTATTAAGTTAGTTTGCAATTTTTTAAAAACTCAGAAGCATCTTAAATAGATTCTCTTATTTTTGGTAGTCATGAAACTATCTCTGTAACAGGAAGAGGAATGTGTAATCATTTCAACATTATCTGGTGTGTACAAAGAATAGGTCTAATCATTTCATTAATCAGCCATCCTTACAGATTAAACCATATTCAGTCTTCCCTGAAGATTTTATTCTATGATCATTGTATGAAAAAGTATAATGGTGAACAGGAAATTGAAACTGTTATTATACAGGAAATAACAGCACTCTGTCAAAATCTACAGAAGAAACATATGTTCAAAGTTACTGTCAACATCTAACATATCATATCAGATAGAAAGAAAAACTAAAATTACAAGAATCATGATAATATCAATTCAAGGCAGACTTCTGTGTGAAAATAAATCCTTTGCAGCTTCATGAAAGGGAGTTGAACACAGAGTATCTGATGGAGCAAAGATTCTGCCATAATTTCATATACCTTGAATCTATGGCAGACATTTCCCCTCTCTAAACCCTCAAGACTTCATGGAGTTAGAAATGTAATACTTTCTATATATAATGAAGAATGCTTTTATCGTATTTCCCTAGCTTGCAAAAAGTGCTGTGGTGTTCATTACCACTGAGAAATTTCATATAAAGTCTCTACTATGGCCCTGCTACAAAGTATTTAGATTTATTTGTAAATTCGAATATCATTTTACTGAAGATGTTGGAAAGTATGAAGATGTAACACAAATAAGCAAGGTAAAATGCACTAAGTTCTGTGAACCGGGGTCTAGATTTGAACTAGAATCGAACTTTTGTAAATTAAGAAAATGTACCCTGTGATGGTCATTACTGTTCAGTATTTAACAGCAATTTTATCATTTGTTTAAATTATCTGCTGTTCATAGAGTAGTTACTTATCACACGACAAAAGTGTTGAACACAGAAGTGTTTCTTTTCTTTTCTTTTCTTTTCTTTTCTTTTCTTTTCTTTTCT
>NW_024884253.1:60482284-60497372 GCF_019232065.1 Centrocercus urophasianus
TTCCCTTCCCTTCCCTTCCCTTCCCTTCCCTTCTCTTCCCTTTGATGGAAAGTTTCCATCAAATTTTCTACTATGAATACAGCTGTATTCTCTGAATCATATTAAAAATCTATGTCTAGACAGATACATGTCTAGGTGTCTTGTTAGCCACTAATTCCTGGTGCTTTAATAAGTTCTAAAAGTTGAGAGAAGACCTAGAACACTTCTTTATTCTACAAATTGCAACCTAGCTTGAATTCAAGCATAATATAGTTATACTATTAGTTAGGTTAAAAGCTGAGTATCTATTGCTTCCCACAATGTGTGGCAGGTAATTTTAAAAAGTAATGTTGGATTTAAAACCATAACGGATTAAAAAAAGGATAAAAAGACCAAACATGTCAATGACTTCTGTGAGACCCTCTTAACCTACGTTTCTTCCAAATCTGAAGGATCTCCGAAGACTTCACATCACAAATTGTATACTGGCTTTGCATTACTGTGTCTGTACTCCTTGTCTGATGCCATACAAGACTGAAACAGTCTTAGTCTGACATCTGGATTCATGATATCTGCCATTATCTTTACAATTCACTTCAGGTAGGAGAAATGGAAAACTTATTCCATAACTCCATTTCTATTATTTCAGTATTTATTTGTAGCATTAATATGGTCCGTAACCTAATATTGAGACTGTTACAGAAGCATGGAAAGGAAATGGGAAAACATAGTGTGAGTGGAAGTAGGTTCACAACATTAGGTGAGTGGATTTAGAGTCATAGCCCAGAATCTACATTTAAGTAACAAACCAGATTATTCTACCATTCAAAATTATGCTATTAAAATTTTCACAAAAAGTCACATTTGAAATAATAATGTTGCCACAAGTAATTGAGATATCCATGTAGATAAAACCCTCAATTTTTTCTTTGCTGGACAATGCCACAGTGACTACAGCAACTACCAATAGCTTACACCAAGAAAGAGAAAAAGTGATTTATTCCATCATGAGTAAACTTGCAGGAAATATATTTGTTATTACATACCGGATCATAGGAAATTACAGTATTATCAACATCATGCTTCTTTTGGATTACTTCTGGGATACCTTTCTTAATTCTGACATGTGAGATGCTATGTCACCTCCATGAATGGTAGACTTACTCCCCTTATCTAACTTTCAAGGTAGAAGAGCTGGTCTTTTCTTCATTTCTTTTTTTTTTTTTAATTTTAATCTATCAAAGGCATTTCCTACTTGAGCTATAATACAAAGCAGTAGATTGCACACCAGTTAAGCTGTGATAAAGAGAACACTGGAAATCACAAAATCTGTTGAAGTTTATGTTCTTTCTTTCTTACTGCAGTCCATACAAAATTAAACTTGCTATCTTTAGATTGATTGTTGTGATATATGCCAAGCTCCATTTCTCCTGAGTCTGAGCACCTTGAGTAATATATGTCAATGTCTTTCTTTAGCAGTATACCTGGTATAAATCTTACTATCATCTATGAAAGAAATAAGTTTTGTTAATGAAATATGATGTAGTCTTTCCAGTGCTCTATTTAGACATCACCTAGGAGTAGATCATGTTTTTAGAAGTCAGGAGTAGCCCCAGGCCTTGCATAATTCTAATTGATGTAAATGAAGAAAATAATGAAAGCTTGTGTGTGCTGACCCTGTTATACAGGGTGGTTTCACCTCAATTAATCAAAGAACCTTTAGAGATGTTTCAAGCATCTGGCCTGAATAGAGAGTTCTTCAGATTCTGATACTAAACTGGCTGTGTTCAGTGCCTGGATTTCAACAAAAGCTGCTCAGTTTCCAAATGCTGACATGCTTAGAGACTTGCATGCTAAAAAAACTCCAGCTCCCCCTCAATAAAACATCATCCTTGGTTTGGGATAAATGTCTGAGAAGCAGCAGCTTCTCTTGGAAAGCTTATGTTCTTGCTCTAATGCTGGAAACATGGAAAAAAATCTCATTCTGTAATTGAAATTATGAATACCAGGTTTGACAAAAGTAATACTACGTAGAAAAAATCTGAGAATAATGGTTTCTTTTCTACTATATCTGATACTTGTGAAAGATAATGCAATTTAAATTTATACTCTGCATTAGCTTATTCTAGCATTTTCCTTGAAACTCAAACACACTAGTAGCATGTTAGCTTTGTCACATCTGATAGGTATACTTTCCATAAAACGACCTTCATGCCATGCAGCCAATAATGCTCACAAATAAAATGTTAAAATGTAAAGACAAATGAAGGTCTGTAAAACACAATAGAATGCTATGTTTATTGATTATAAGGCTGAATATTTTGTAGGGTTATATTCCTTTCTTATAAAAATGTAGCATGCAAGCTGGTTTTGTTGTTTGTTTTTTAAACTGGAAGTATTTACAGTTTTTTTACAGATGTGGTTATTTAATTTTTCAGTGAGTTCATAGAGTGTTCAGTATCAAAGCAATAATTCTAAATACAGATTATGTACCAAATGAATTAAAAAGAAAAAAAAAAAACCTTGGGGAGAGGATCCACCCATACGCTGCTCATACAAATTTAAAGGCTGCCTAGCTTCTTGAATTGTAAACACTGGATAATGAAATTTCTTTAAGTTTAATGTCTTTCAAATGTGTAAACATAGAGTTGTTTTCACAGATAGTGAAAGGTGCTTCTGAACAAAAAAGAAAGAGGCAAGACTGGAAAAGTGTGAGGGTGTGGTAAAGATTAATAATAAGAAAAAGAAAAGAATGTCAGGATAATGATCTGATTAAAAATCAAAGAACCAGGTGAGTTGTCTTATACTCCTTCCCAGGATTCTTCCTTCTCAGAGACACCACTGAAACTGAATACCACCAAAATTTTTTCAGTATTTTATTTTTTTCTGATACTTTTTTCTGTTGAAAAAAAAAAAATAGACAAACAAGCAAGCAAATAAATAATTTTCCATGCTTACTTATTTATCCATGTCAGGATTTTTACTATTTTCTTTTTGAAAAGATTCTTGCAGTTTCCTGAAACAACCTGAAGCCTGAAGTGTCAAGGTACATAAATGAAAAATAGCATTCCTATGTTTTTTTTCAGGTCTGTCAAAAGAGCGTTTGCATTAGTCTAGAGATAAGACTGTAAATCCTCTTACATCGATAGAGATCAAAACCATAGATTCATAGAACCTTAGAATCATTCAAGTTGGAAGGGATCTTTAAAGTGTACCTACTCCAACTCTCCCGCAATGAGCAGGGACACCTACATCAGACCAGTGTGCTCAGAGCCCCATCCAGCCTACGCCTGAATGTTTTCAGGGATGTGGCATCCATCACATCTCTGAGCAATCTGTTCCAGTGCCTCACCACTCTCACTGTAATCTTTTCCTTATACTCAGCCTAATTCTCCTCTCTTTTAGTTTGAAACCATTTTCCCTTGTCCTATCATAACAGACCCTGCTAAAGAGTCTGTCCCCTTCCTTCTTATAGCTCCCCTTTAGATACTACAAGGTTTCTATCTGGTCTTCTCAGAGCCTTCTCCTCCAGGCTGAACAGCCCCAGCTCTTACAGCCTGAATATGAGGAGAATCACCCAAAAGGCGATTCATAGTAAACTGTGAAAAGGAAAAATATCAGTAATGAAATCAAGGCAAGGATTGTAGGAAAGTCCTGCTGGGCTGAACACTCCTCTGTGTATTGCTTTCTGACAGTTGATTGTGCTGTTCTGGAAAAGGAATTAGAAGACCAAACCAAATCAACTCTTATCATTCTCATTCTCAGTCAAAATAGAGATCACCTTTCTAAAGCTAGGACGTATTTTCTCTAAAGAAAGAAGTGAATTTAGGCAGTAAGAGGAGGGCCTTCACCCTATAAAAGGAAGCCCAGAACAAGGAAGAATTACACATTTTACTTCTTTTTTTTAAAAAAAAAAAAGCTTGTGAATATGTCATTTATCTTCTCTCTCCAGGAAATTTAAGCTTCCCTAAGGTCACTTACCTGAGAGATTATTACAATTGGTTTCACTATGGTACATTTTACCACAGCAAAGTGAAGGAAAAAAAGGTAATCACTTGCACAATACCCAGGCTTTTAAACTGTATTATAGGCTGAATGTATAAAGAAACAAAGGGAAAGGACCAGTAACAGTCTTTGTGTTTTACCTTTTAAATCAGATGGAAAAAAATGAAGTATTTTTCTAATACAGTTTCTATAAATTGTGGCTCCAAGAGGCTTTTCATTTTGTAGAAACTGTAGGGCAAATGAATATCTGTGTGGGAATAGCAAGTTATAAATATACAGCAGTGATTTCAAGACAGAAAAGTCCAGTGGGTTTTAGATTTCTTCTCCTATATTTGAGTTCCATCACCTTATTAATATATACCTTGACAAAAGTCCTGAGAGGTGTTTTTGGAACCTAACTAAAGTAACAACTCTTCTTCGAGAGGAGAAGAAAAAGGCAACATGAGAAGGCATAGGTGTGTTGGTAACTAAGCGGTCTGATGGGAAGATATCTGGGGAGAATCAGGGTCCTGTCTTCTCCATCTGCCCAGGCTAAGGGTGGAGAAGCAGGGCAGCAAGGCCCACTAAGTCTTGTTCCACCTAAACATTTCTGTACGATACAGCGACTTGTCCATGCAACACTCTTGTGTGGACATCTTATGACACATTTGGCTAGAATGAGCAAGTCACAGGAGTAAACAATTTATGAAAGACACCATAACAAAAATTCTTTGGGGTTGCAGTACGAGGCATCATCAGAATTTTCTGTGACAGAAATTTTTTATTTGTTACTAGAGAAAAAATTACCCCAATACTTTCCAGCTAACGTGTACCTGTAATTTGTGCACTCTACCTTACTTTAAGTAGAATGATCACTGCACATTTCTGTGTATTTACAGACAACTTGCACAAATTAGAAGCTTCTGGCTCCACTCTGCAAAAGGTTAGTATTAATTCCTAGAAGTGTGCTCTGTGACAGTGGCAAAATATAATTAAGATAAGAGCATTATGTTTTCAAAGAAAAAATAAACAAAACAAAATTTTTGAAGAGGCAGAATGTGTAAATCTAAGCCTCTGAAGCACTCCAGAACATTTATGTCTCACAGGAAGAATCAGAGTTAAAACAAGATTATAATTCACTACTCCAAAGTCTTCCTTAAACAAGGCTATGATTTGCATCGTACTGCATGGAAATCCCACTTTTTCTTTTTAATATAATGGAACTGTTACATGGGACATGTTTGTTTAGGACAGAAGTATGCTTGTATTTGATTTCAGCTATTTATTCTATTCATAACTGCTGCACTATTTTTTCCATTGTAGATTGCACAAATCTTACACCTAGAACTTCTAGAAAATTATTATTGTGATGGCTATATGGCTTTCTGTGCCTAAGAAAGAAATTCAGTGAAAAGAATGCATCTCAATAAGAAATGATAAACTGGAAGAAGGAAGTTGTCAAAATATAAAAAGTAATCATTTAAATATAATAAAAATATCTGGTTTTTTACACAAACTGAAACTGTGCTAACTAGCAATTCTTACACTCAACTCTATATAAATAAATAAAATAAAGATGCTACTTTGTAAAGCATCTGTTTATTCCCAAAGAGCTTTCTTGTCTTCTAAGTATCTGAAATTAAAGATCTATCAAAATCATTTACATACATAACACCAATGACTACTTCAAAGTATTATATTGTTTTCTTAGGATAAATTTATGGGTAGTAAATATATCAAATAAATAGCAATAATAAAAGAATCTGTTTATTTGCTGTCTATAGCAATGCCAAATTATTGAAGATGTGAACTTCTGTGTTGCCATAAAAATGCTCCAGTGATTCTTGGTTTTCAACTCTCTACAGAAATCTGTTCACAATTTATTTATTTTTTTCAAAAGTAAATATAATAAAATTTCAGCATAAATTATGTCCGTTTTCTGCTATCATTCTATTTCTTATTTATTTGGTTCAGAACACACTTGTTTCCTATTCTTACTACACTTCCCTGGAGAAACAGGCTGAGGGGCAGACATATGGGGGAGGTAAGCTGAGAGGACAACAAGTATGGGGGGTCCTGTTGTTATAACACTTGAACAGATTTCTCAACATCTTTGTGTAAGGAAAAGCAAGATCCTTCCATCCCAGAATCTTTGATGACCCCATAAACAAAAGCTTTGGAGGAAATTAATGTCCATTTGTTGGGTAAGAAACACAGGTAAGTAGAAGCCCATCTGGCAACAAGAGGTGTGGGGCAATACGAACCTTTGAAGACGTGGGTGTAGATTGATGCTGGATTTATGTACGCTGTAATACATATTATGCTGCCTGTCACTATTACAGAGCCTTGTTCTTCCCATTCTGTGCTTTCAGTTCATGAATCTTTCATTCTTTTGTGCACAGTGAGCTGAGCTCTAATAGGAGCTGTAAGGGGACAAGAGGAGGACAAGATTTTTTATACAAAATGCTCATCATATCATTCTGGCTGTTTCCCCCACATAGTGCGTTTCTCTGCTAGTGACTGAAAGGCATACATCATTATCAGAGTTGGAATATATAACTGAGAATAAAGTTTTTCTTATTTAAAGTTCTAGTATGTACTATTTCTATTTTATAATACACCTAATTATTGACCAGTTAAGTGGCACAGCATTTTTAAGCTCATAAATTGAGGTGATAAGATCCACAGTATACAATTGCAAGATGATCACATCAGGATCCTGCTAAGCATAATATCCTTTCTCCAGTACTTTTCAGAAGCTTGAAAGGTAGTAAAAATTCATGAAAATTCGCAGTGCTGTGACAATAGAACAGGCTACCCAGAGAAGCTGTGGGTGCCCCATCCCTGGAGGCACTCAAGGCCAGGTTGGATGGGGCCTTGGGCAGCTGAGCTGGCTTGGGACAGCCCTCCCCTAGCAGGGGATGGAAGTGGAAGATCTTTAAGGTTCCTTCCAAACAAAACCGTTTTGTGATCCTATATTTCTATGAAAATGTGTCCCCCTGCTCACTCTTACAAAATACTTTTCTCTGGTTAGTAAATACACTGAAATATTAAAATTAATCATGACTTTGATATGAGGATGTCTATCATTTTACACTTTTTCATCAGTGAATGAAATCACTTTTTCCATCATGCCATTTTTTTTCTCCAAGCAGATCATTGAAGCAGCTCATTAGCTCTGCAAGAGAGTTTTGCATTTCTGATGAGTCATTTCCTCTCACTGTGCTCCTTAACACATTTGAAACATGGCTGTACAGTAAAGATAGTATCAAATAGTATTTCCTTCTTGTTAAACTTAGAACAATTATTGCTGTAGCTGTTTTTATGCTCAGAATGCTTACATATTTTGTCTATCATTCTATTGATGAGAATGACAGTGTATTGAAATGTTATGCGTTTAGCACAGAAATGAAAGTTTTTGTACCTGTACTAATTTTTATCCTCCAGCTTCTCTTCTCCCTTTAACCTCTCTTGAAATTCCATTAAAACTGACAAATGTTAAAGCAAACAGTTTAATTAAATGACTATCAGGTGAACACTAATTTTTTGAAAAACCATTGGCTTATTCTTTGAACAGCAGCTGTCTAATCCTCTACTGACTCTTTTATATGAACTAGCAATTGACACTACTACTGTCTTTCAGAGGGTTGCTAATGGTTCTTTTTTTTTTTTTTTTTTTTTTTGATTAAGGTATTCAGAATTTATTCTCGTTTTATGACTGGTGTGCTCTTTTCCAGACTTTTGGAGTGATTTTTTATGGTGTTGATAAATAAAGAAATAAATAAATTCTTCTATTTCAGATCTCAGAGTTTCACAGATTTATCTAAAATAGAAATTAAACCAAATAAATCTAATTTCATAGAATGAAGAATCAGGCTCATAAGAAACAGCTGCTGCAGAACAGACAAAGAAAAATATAAATAAAAATAATACAAAAGAAAAAAATGAGATAGCAATTGTAATAAATTAAAAAAAAAAAAAGATATAAATACAATTCTGAATGTCAGAATATCAGAGAAATGTCCGAGAAGAAAAGTGAGAGGGTGAGAGGAAGGAAAAGAGTCTGCAGAAAAAGGGAGGGAGGAAAGTTTGTCTCTGGCTTGAGTTAAAAAGAGTGTACAGTTACAGAGTGCCTTTGCTAATAATGACAAGATTGTTCAGTTCTTACAGCTATAGAAAAAAGAAGGAAGGAAGGAAGGAAGGAAGGAAGGAGGGAAGGAGGGAAGGAAGGAAGGAAGGAAGGAAGGAAGGAAGGAAGGAAGGAAGGAGGGAAGGAAGGAAGGAAGGAAGGAAGGAAGGAAGGAAGGAAGGAAGAGAGAGAGAAGATGGGAGAGAGTTCCTGGAATGTACCAGCTGTTGATGTTGTTCCTTCCTGCTGAGCCCAGAGCTTTGTGCCCCTACTGGAAGGAATAGCAATCTGTTGACATCGCCAGCTCTCTGCTACTTCGGGATACTCAGCTGAATCTAAGACAGTGATCATCTGGCTGAGTGAACAAAACTCAGTGCCTACAGTGAAAAAGACAACACACAAAGCAGATGGCTGGAGGCCTGCTCAGCCCTTTCTCTGGAGTGTTTGCATTCTTAAGTGACTAATTTTGACATGTTACACTACTGACAAAGTTTTTTTGTGTGTGTGACCCAGTAAATTCTATACAGTGCAATCTTGGACCACTTTAATTTGACTTTTGAGGCCCAGTGTAATTTCTGTCAATTAAAATCGCTTATGCCTTCATGGTCAGTGAACAATCAAAGCTGAATTTTAAAATTTTAGGGTTTTTTCCCAATGTAGTACCTGTAATCTAAAGATTTGCACTTAGCAAAAATACCTTCTCAATATGTAATATCAGCTTTTAATATTTGTCCTTGTAGGACTGAAAAGAAAGCCATTGCACAGAAGAAGATGCACAGGTCTCCAAAGCCTTTAACTTAGCCTCCAAAGTTTAATTTACCATCTAATTCTGGCTCCCTGTCCTAGAAGCTACTGGGATTAGATTGACTAACGCACAAAACCTAAAACCAAAACCTGGAGCTAAAGTTTTTCATATTACAAGACATGTAAGTACAGTTTAGTTGAACATCATGGAAAGTTTTGGATGAAAGCCTTTTCAATCCTGAGCTGTTGTTTCTAACTTTTTCCTCAGAAATCTGTGATGCTTATTACATATAAGAAGCTCAGATATTCTGCAGTTATATGACTGGAAAAAAATCGCCGATCCCTAGTCTGCAAATATCCCTAGACTATATCTTAAACTTGTTCACAGTTCTATGATAACAGTTCCATGGGCTCTGAGGATCAGTAAGTGATTATCCTGCTAAGTGGTCAAAACTAAAAATAAAGCATACAAACAAACAGTTTAAGGTTATTCTGGAGCCGTTAAGGGCAGGCAATCTAATAATAGAAGTCATTTGAATGACAGGCTTTGTTCTGTTAGAAACTAAAGAGCCTGCCTAGTCTGGAAGCATTTTGCAAAGGGATTGAACTAATACTAACAAAGAGGAAACAGCAGTTGTTTTCCAGAGACCGGATATAGACTTACCTTTTGCACCTCCTGCTGCAACAGACCATTCTCACACACATCATACAACATTCCTCAGCTTTTTGGTTACAAAGGCTTTCCCATTTTAATCAGGACCACACCAATCTAGCCATGTCCCAGTGTCTAGGGTACCTAGAGTGCTCTCTTTGGGTTTTTATTTGTCCAGTGCTACTCACTATCATTTCAAATTTGGATCAGCTTTAAGACCAATTCCTAGTTTACGATGACATGCAGACCTGCAAGATAACATTTTCTGAAAGATGTTCTTATTAGAAAAATCCATCATTCTGATAAATTATGATCTATGAACAGCCTTATTATCAGTGAAAGAAATGCTGGGCTGCTAAAATGGCACAAGCTATACCATAATAGCTCATAATTACTATGGTTTTTGCAGAGACTACCACTGAATTTTGCAATAGTGAGTTTAAGCAGTATCTCTTCTTAGCTCAACACAATGTTGTCTAAAAAAAATACTCCAGTATCCTTGCTAAATAGAAATGAAACCAATGTTAATCTTTTATTGGATGGCATGTCATCTAACTATTATGTTCTAAAAAGAATTAGTCAGCCAGCTAAAGAAAATACTTTTGCTGTATAGTACTAACAAGTACATAATTATCCAAACTTTACTTTATATGGGAATTTTAAGTTCTCCTTATTTAGACGAACACATATATTTTCTTCTTTGTGTACGTCTTTTGATCAGAGGAAGATGTTTTCTCATTTCAGACATCCAAAGAACACTGACAGGGAAAAAAAAAAAAAGGGAACAACATTCTCAGATACCCTTATTCTACCTTGTTCTGGTACTTCCCATTCATCTGCAGAACTTAGTTGTAACACTCAAATATATATATGTATATATTTGTCCATAAACTAGTTAGGTTTGAATTTCCAGTGTTTCATGTAAGTACTTTCCCTAAACTGGACAGAAATTTCGTAATAGGAGGGCATTCGACAGTCATTTTGCAGTTTTTTGCAGTCAGTCGCTTTGCATCGCAACAGTAAAAGGCTCCAACAGGCCAAAGGAGAGTAGGATTTTTCAAAAAATATTTCAAAATATCAAAAATCAAAATATAAAAAATATATTATAAAATTAAAATACCAAATTTTATGTCACTGTTTGCATACTAAAGCAGTGCAAACAGTAGAGTAATGAGGGGATTAATAGTAACAGCTACTGATACCATTTGTGGATGGAGCTGGTTCCATATACTGCAAAGCAGCAGTAATATAACTGTGTTTCTTCAGGAATTTTGAATAGTTCTAGAAAAAGTTTTAGCCTGAGTTAGCTAAAATGTGATAAAATTCCCAGACCTGACAAGCTAGTATCTTTCTGATGGACTGACAGCTGTCAGAATTGTGTACTACCCTGTGCTTCTCACAGGCACATATATCTTTATCAGAATCTATTAATCTACTAGAACTTCAAAGTACCACATCTTCTGTAGGACTATGTCTCCCATTAAGTACCTCGTATTAATAATTCAATCTTATTTTATTTTCTACTGTGAAGAGAAGAGCAAAGATAAAGAAGGGGAATTCCTAATGCATGTGAATTGGAAATGGTGTCAAAAGTAAATTTTACTGGGTTCCAACAATCATTTGTGAGCTTAACATCTTTCAGAGGACTTTTCAGCCTTAGGGTTTACTTAACTTCTTGAGAGAGTTCTTCAGACCTGAACTGTTCCCAAAGAGAATTAAGAACATTTCTTCTTTATATACATTTCATAATTGTATTTAATGCTGCCCAGTGCTCAATATGTTGCAGCTACTAATTAAATACAATAAATTTTTTCTCTACTTTGTTCAAGTTAAAAAAAAAAAAAAGAAAAATCTGGTAGGTTTCACAATCAAAACTATAAGCCTTCTCAAGTATGCAAATTAACAATTAGAACATCTGAACAATGGAATATTGCTAATCCCTCCACTGGAGAAAATTGTTTATCTGCCTACAGCACAATATACCAAAAAGCTGTCTAAAGCAGAAAAAATAGACAGAAAAAATTTACCAGTATTGAATTGTTTTACACCCTGATAGACAGACCCTCCCGCCGTTGAGCTGAGGTGTAGTTTATCTTTGTATGGGAAAGCTGATGTAAAAAGTGTTATGTTGAGACCAGCGGGAAAAAAAAAATTGTTGTTTGAGAAGGTCATGGTCATTGTAAAATGGATATCCTAGTCCCACTCTGCTTATGAACTTCAATAATATATAATAGTATATGATAATAAAATTGCAATCTTATGCAGAATTTCTTGTGCTTTAGTTTTTAACGTCTTCTACCATTCAGTGCTAGAGATAACAGAGTCAGAGAACCATGCAATGGTTTGGGTTGGAAGGAAATATTAAAGAATTCATAATTTTAGCCACCCTGACATGGATAGGACACTTTCCACCAGGTCAGGTTGCTCAGGGCCCCATTCAACCTAACTCTGAACACTTACATGGACAGCTAATCCAAACCTTTTCTGAGCAACGTGCTCCTGTGTCTCTTCACTTTCATAATAAATAATTTCTTCCTTATATTTATTCTAAACCATCTCTCTATTAATTTAGAACTGTTAGCCCTCATCCTACCATTAATATCCTGGAAAAATCTTTCCCCAACAATCTGGTCTACTGGACTCATTCAGCTTCCTATTTCTTTAGTCCAAATGTTTTTGGTTATCATCTAATTTGATCTAGTGTTATGATTCTGGAAACCCCTGTAAGAGGACCAGCTACCTCTGATGTCCAGTAGCAAAAACTGTTATACGAAGTTCAAAAACTAACACAGAACACTATGTCATATTTGGCTAATATAACTGTTTTAAGAAAAAAAAAAAAAAAAAGACTGCATTATCTCTGGGTGCGGCCAATCTAAGTAGTAACATGTTTTAGACTGTGACCTATCTGAGGGGAACACCCAAATCACTGAGGCAGGTGGTGCTGGGAAGAGGCATGTGAAAAAATCTGTACCTACAGAAACCATGTAAATCTTGGCTGTCTTCCAATTTCATAAAATAAAGGAAAACATCATTCATGCAGGTGCAATATAACTCATTTTGGCTGTGTGTGAAAATAAAACTTTCATTCAGAAATCATTACTTGCTCTAACATGATTTAGCTTAAGGTTGGAGTGTAGTTGAGAGAGAAGACATTAACATTCTGATGCAAGCCTACCTGAGGAAAAAAGCCAACAAATCTCCCCTCCTCAGAAAACAAAAACAAAACAAAACAAAACAAAAAACAGCAAACCTGAAACATTTCTTTAAAATTTTGAAATAGTGAAAGGTTTAATTAAAAAGACTTAAGAAAGTATTTTTAACATCAGATAGAGGATGTTAAAAAAAAACAAAGGATAAAGTGACAGCACTGGAAATTGAAATCTTCTTTCTGTGAGATGAATGTAATGCAAAGACTGGCTCTTCATCTTCCTTGCATCTTCCTCTTTTTCTTGGTAGGCCTCTAACTGTCCCTGCTGAGCTGGCTCTATTCTCCATCAAAATAAAGAAGTTACATTATTATTTGGATTAGATATTTTGACTCCATTTCCTACAATAAGACATTGTTATAACAATACTTGTAGCACCAGTGTTCAAGGTAGATGCTTGGATTCTTTTTGTTTGTTTGTTTTTGGTGAATTTACATCTAGTATCTCCATAGTGCTTGACTGCTTTTACAATATAATATATTTAATGCAACTACAGAGTTTAATCTTCCAGGTAAGCTATGTATTTTCTGGGGAATGCAATCCAAATTCATGCAGACTGAACAGTAACTTTGCAAATTCTAATACATACGTTTCTGCTATTCTGAAGATCACTTGTTCATATCCAGATGCTCAGTTTTGAAAGTGTGTACTAATGAGACTATCCTGCTTTAACCAGAAAGACAGACTTTCTGGAATTGATTGTTTACCAATCCATTGTAAAGAACAGGTTATTGTAGACTGTGAATTGTACCACCTAACCTGTACTTAAAAGAAAGACCTGGCAGGCTGCAGCCCGGTCCTACCCAGTCCAGTTCCCTGAGATAACCCACCCACCAGGCGTATTATCGCTTCTCTTGAAATACTTATTATTTATTTATTCCCCTTTGTGACATGGAAGTAACAATCCCCACCCCCACCCCAATAATCCTCTTGGCATGTTTTGAAGTCATGAATGCATCATTATGTGTTCCTAAAGGAAGTCCAGTCAAAATGCCTACAACTAAATCTTACAGTAAAAATTTCATTTAACAATGAGGTACATTTAGGAAGTCAGAGAAAGAAAACATATTTAATATCCTAAAGGCTGGGTGCAACTTCATGTTGCTTCAAAGTAGTTCCTATTTTAAATCCTGCTGTTGCTTGAGGCCAAAAACTGACTTTATTAGATTTCAAAATGAAAAAAAAACAACTATGCACCTGCTTTTGTAACAGACTTTAAAAAAAGATTACTCACACTTATAGAAGGAATACATTGTGTAGATCATAAATGTCATCAGTTTAACAGCAAAAACATGATAATTCATTCTCTGAGCAAAAGTAAGCATGGAGCTTCAGCCTATGTAGGTTCACTGAGACAGTAGAACATTAAAAGCATCTGCAACTCAGTAATATAATATGGAATATTTGGGTTGTTTCTTATAGCTCTGTGCCTGACTTATTCTGCCTCTTTAGGACAATTCCCCCAAAATACTTTGTTACTATACAGTGAAGGGTAGCAAAAATTAAATACTGAAAGAAATGGACAAAACTATATGAACTCACAGTTGTGTGAGATTCAGAAGTTAACTGCAAAGCCTTTAAAACTGTCCAAAACTCCATCAAATTCATTTTCAGATGATGCTGGAATTAATGTAAATATTGTGTGGCATTATTAGGACTATATTCTGCTGTTCCACAGAACCTTGCAAAGCTGGGTCACAGAGGAAAGGAAATTACACAACAGTGTGGCCATTTAGTTTTCAGAAAATTTATCTTTAGGATAGGACATATAAAGAAGAAAAAGTTCCTCATCTTTTCTTTGTGTGCTACACAACCTGAGGACTGACACAAATGATGAGTCTTTTCAATTTTCTAAAATAAATTAACAGTGAAACTCCAGTATAGGACATATTCTGAATATTCTCAATCTGAAATGTCTTTTCCTGCATTTGTAACTTAGACCATACTTTCCATGTGTTTGCAAATCATTTAAGAAAATTGATCAACAAAGCTGAATGTCTTCAAGGGAACAGAATGTGATATACATGTATTCAGACATACAGTGTATTGCTGAGACAGCACTGCAGTACATAGTGCATTCTACCAGTACAGTCATGCCTTCTCGTGATTCAAAGAAAAACATTTATATCTGGCCAAGGTGCAAAGACTTCAGTGTGAAGATTTTTCAGTTAAATGTAAAAAAGATCTCTTTCTCTCTTTCTCTCTTTCTCTCTTTCTCTCTTTCTCTCTTTCTCTCTTTCTCTCTTTCTCTCTTTCTCTCTTTCTCTGTCTTTTTCTCTTTTTCTCTTTTTCTCTCTTTCTCTTCCTTCCTTCCTTCCTTCCTTCCTTCCTTCCTTCCTTCCTTCCTTCCTTCCTTCCTTCCTTCCTTCCTTCCTTCCTTCCTTCCTTCCT
>NW_024884253.1:60497382-60560635 GCF_019232065.1 Centrocercus urophasianus
CCTTCCTTCCTTCCTTCCTTCCTTCCTTCCTTCCTTCCTTCCTTCCTCTTTCCTTTTCTCCTTATTTATGTATTTATTTATTTGTTTGTTTGTTTATTTATTTATTTATTTATTTACTTTATTTTATTTTTAAAATTCCCTTAGTACTCCTGGTTGGAATTTTCATGTGCACGATATTTTTTTATGAATGAATTCTGACACTGGAATATGCCTATTTTAAGGAAGTGTACAGAAGAAACCTAGGGAATATTTGTTTGGAGAATCATAGGAAATAAGATCTGAGAGGATTGAATAAGGTTGTTATATGACATGCACATCATACACATATAGACTTGCACAGAATTCTTATTTTGTTTCTTTCACAATCTTTTCAGTCACAAGTAAGAAAAATATTCTAAAAACAGCTAGGATATTCTTCCAATCTCTGGACAAAGCCCATATATTTCTAAAGTTGTGGGTTTTTTGTTTGTTTGGTTTTTTTTTTGGCCCCATTTTTCATTGTTAAAACAACCACGTTACCGGGCAGCCATACTTCATCTCATATATATGATAAAGTCACTGTGAGCAGATAGACAAAGGGGAAAAAAAAATGGAAGCAAAGTTGTGACCCACTGTGAGTTTGTGTAGGCTCTGGACTCAGTTTCTATGCAGAACTGAAGCTTTCAAAAAAAAACACCTTATCTCCAAAACTCAAAGACAAGCAGCAAAGACCAGCAGTTGCAATCATGCAGGAGATGCAAAGATTCTGAGCTGAAAAATGCTGTTATATTTTTAAATTTGAGCTGACAGTTTGTTTTATTTAGAGAAACTATTGACCACCTCTGTTTCTGTAATTTTTAATGATGCTTTTCCAGCAAACACACAGTTAAATTGACAGGACTTCATTTATAATCCACAGAACAATAGATGACCCGAGTAAAGCTGTGTGCTACCCTCCAGATGTTGTATTCACTGAAACACCTGGGAGAGCCACAGGAGAGAAGTAAGAATGACCGCTGCATTCACTAAAGCAGCAGCTGTATGTTCAGTAGGCAGAACACGTTGCCCTACCTTCAGCATCTATCAGTCCTCTGAATTTATTAAACCCTTAACTTAGCCCATCATATAGCTATAAAAATCTCCTCATGGTTCTGCCTTCCCCCAAGTTAAAATATTGTGAAACTACATTTGTATCTTTGGGTGTTTGATTTAGTGCTTACCTGACTTCAGGTAGGAACAGAACTGATTTGCTGGGTTCACATTTTCTTTTGTCTCAATGTTGTTCTGTCAACTTCCAATTTTATCTAGCTACAAAGGAAAAGCAACATATACTCCATCAAGAAATATTTGGAAACAGTCAAGTTATATAACATGAAATAGTAAAGGAGTATGAACTAAAGATACAAACATTCCTAGTGAACAGCTAAATAAGAGGGTAAAGGTTTGTGTAAGACATGGTCCCATTATTTTGCCTTGAGATAGCTTCATTAGTAATGATCTATCTTTCCAATCTCTTTTTTTATTTAAGTTAGATATCAGTATAAATACTTATTCTTGTATGTAAGAAAAATTTTGTTTCTTCTCCTTTTTCGTAGAAACCACTCACGTAGTTCTGATATTTGTTGAATTTTTCAGTTCTCGAGAAACAAATCTATTTCTTAGTTCTCTAATATTCTACTACTGCTTCTTTTGTCATTCAAGCACACTCTACAAAATAATGATGGGAACTAGCCCTGAGCACATGAAAATATTCAAGTCAGTCTCAGCTAAGTGACACTGGAGTGAATCAAAAACTATGATCTTCTCCACTGACACTCATGGTATTTAGGTTTCCTATATTTATCACAGAAAGTGAGAAGTCAAACGAGCCTGTAGAAATTTAAAAGCAGATAAATCCTGATTGTTAGGGCTATTCCCAATGCAATTACTACTCTAACTTTTGCCCAACTCAGAGACGTTCAAAGACTACACTTCATTTAATAAGTATTATTGAAATGAGTTATTTTCAATATAAGGTTGTTAGAATTTGTCTTTTAGTTAGCGGTTTTATTTTTTCCTGTTAAACAAGTTGCCACTAAGAAAAATTAAAACACCACAAAGACATTAATTACTGGGCCAGGCATTTCTTATTAAAAATTAATATTAATAAAAAAATCAAGCTATGAGCTGATTCTGATTCTGATTCCAGGTATTATTCTGTAAACGAATGAGGAGAAAGCTGAGATGAAGTTGAAACATTCCATTTTATCTTTTCTTAACAAATTCTTTCTGTTTCTTTCCTGTAAGCTTCATTTATTTTGACATTGATACAAATTCGTAAATAAAGAAAGGTGTTCCATGACAAGGCAATCTAAAGTGACATGATTTGCAATAGAGTTGCGTATTTAGTTACATATAACCTTTAGTGTCAGCTTGCTTTTTTTTCTTACCCAGAAAAACAGCAGCAGTGCAGTGGCTAGTCCACTATCATACACATGCAATTTGGTCTGCTCATATATGCAGTCTGATAGGAATCCTGGCTACCAAACAAAATGCATGAAGGTTGAGATTGTTCCCTTTCTTTCAGTAGAAACCCTAATTCTTCTTTCTTCTACCCAGAAAAAGAATTACAGAATCATAGAACCACCAAAGTTGGAAAAGACCTCCAAGATCATCTGGCTCAACTGCCCACCTACCACCATTATTTGCCACTAATCCATGTCTCCCAGTACAAAATCTAAATGTTTGTTGAACACCTCCAAGGATGGCAACTCCATCACCTCCCTGGGCAGCCTGTTCTAGTGCCTCACACTCTTTCAGAGAAATGTTTCCTAATATCCAACCTGAACATCCTCTGGCACAACTTTAGACCATTCCCTCTAGTGTTATCACTAGTTACATGAGAGAATAGACTAACCTCCACCTCGTTACAACCTCCTTTCAGGTCACTGTAGAGAGCATTAAGGTCTCCTTATAATTCTAGTTCCCTTAGCTGCTCCTCATAAGGCCTGTGCTCCAGATCCCTCAACAGCTTCATTGCCCTTCAGTGGATATTCTCTAGGTACCTTTCTTGTAATGAGGGACCCAAAATTGAACACAATACTAAAGATGTGCGTTCACCAGAGCTGAGTACAGAGGGATGATCACCTCCCATGCTTCCCCTTGGCTGCATTATTTCTGATACAAGTCAGGATGTCATTGGCCTTCTTGGCCACCTGGGCACACTGCTGGCTCATGTTCAATTGAGCATCAATCAATACCCCCAAGTCCATTTTCTCCACACGGTCTTCCAGCCACTCTGCCCAGATCCTGTAGTGTTCCCTGGGATTGTTGTGGCCAAAATGCAGAACTTGGCACTTGGACTTCTTAAAATTCATCCCATTGGCCTCAGCCCAGCTACCCAGATTGTTCAGATTAGTCAGTAGAGACTTCCTACCCTCAGGCTTCCTCCTAACTTGGTGTCATCTGCAAACTTACTGAGGGTGCACTCGATCCTCTCATCCAGGTCATCAACAAAGATATTAGCCAGGTGTCTGAGAGATTACAGGAGCTTCTTCATCTCTAGAAATTTCTGGCCTTCAGTCTTGTTAGAATTGGGCAAATGAACTATTACAGTAGTAGACAAAAGAAATACAGTGGACAGATAATCCAATTGTGTACTCCCTGTTTCTGTATCTTTTCCTTTTTATTTATTTATTTATTTTAACTACAGCTGCTTAAATGCTTTTTCAGCTTGACTGAGAAAACAATAAATGAGCAAATTTATGTTGAAACACTTCCTATTTCCTGGCATCTCATCAGAGACATTCCTTGGAATTCACTGCAGTTTCATCTGAAAGGTCAGTAACTGAACAAAAGCTGGAAAATAAACTTATTATCCTGAGAGTCATTACCCTTAAGGTGGTTTTATGAGTGTTAACAGAGAAAGATAAACTACTGAAGATGTCCTGGAGCTCTTGTTCAAGGTAAACTTAATGGGTAGCTAAATGGAAAAAAATTCTCTGCAGTATTATCATTCAGCTACCTTTGACAAGCTGCAAATAAGGTTATAAGCACATGAAAAGAAAAATACTTAAAACTGGATGGTTACGAATTCTCCACATGTTGATGGTTTTTTTCTGAATGAAGTAGATATTTTGGGTGTACACTAGTATAAATATATCTACATACTCCTGAGAAATTTTTGAATGTGATAACACTGCTCAGATTCTATGTGATTTTAGAAATATTTCTGTTTCCCCGAGAAACACAGCATCCCTTTCATTTACAGAGCAGTTTGTAGAAATATCCCCAGCAGAGGGAGTGGCTCATCTTCTTAAAAAGAAGCATGAAAGATTAGCAAATTTTTACTTTTGTTTCATACGTGAAAAACAGTGTCAAATATAAAAACATGCCTGAACATCTATTTTAAAAAATGCATTTAAATGTATTTAAAAATAAAAATACATTTTTTGCTTTCTCTTATTAATATGAGAGTGCGTTTCTGGTCAGAGATGTGTCTAGAAAAAATAAATGACCCGTTACTGTAATGACCTCCAGAAAAGAGATTTTTTCCCTGCTCTGCCCTACAATGTAATTTGCTTTTAGTGCATATGAAGTAGGCATAGAATGCTTGAATATCATAATTTTTAGCTCACTTATCATGATATCTTATAGTAATTCAGAATCAGTTTTCAAGCAAACATGTAAGAAGGCAAATTGAAAATCACTGGAAAATTAATCCTCTAGGCCCAAGATTTCTGTGTACAAATCAGCACTGACAGATAAGTTTTAGTAGAGTAATTCTGATTTATGCTTGGTGAGTATTCAAGACAAGAACTTTAAATAAGATGCAGCACTTCAGTAAATAAAAACTTTGAAGGGAAACCAAATTTTATTTTGTTTTTAACACACTGCTTTCAGGAGTATTGAAACTCATGTCAATGGTAGAACACATGATAACTTAGTTATTTAGAAGGACAAGATGTGACTACAGCAGTTTTTCTACTTAAGATAAAGTAATTTTCATTCCCAAATTTCATCACCAGTATTTTCCCCTCAGTCTTAACAGCATTAAGGAAACTGAATACTCCCGACACTACAAAATCCTTAGTAAAAGCACACCTCTGCACACTGATTGACACTTCTGATTAATGTGAGCTCACGAGACACATCACGCTTCCTAGGGAGTTGTCACACTTGGGAAACCAGTGTAAAACACCTTTTGGATGTTGATTTGGGAGTCTCCTTCCATGGCCAGTTTCCCCCAGGAAGCCAGAGAGAGCTTCAAGATGCAATAGAAGTGGAGAAAGCTCATTGTGCAGTGTTCGCACAATACTTGTCTGCAACTAATTTAGTGTGAGCATCCCCAATCCACTTTAGGATAGGGATATAGCTCTGGGCTCATGTCCCCAGTTTAGAGAGTTCCAAGGGCCATCAATCAGTCAGCCACGTGGTTTTCACAGCAACTATCTGCTTTTCCAAGCACTCCACTCTTCAGGCATTTGGAGGAATAGTTAGATAAATTCTTAGATAAATAATCCTCACATCCACCACATCCAGTGTTGCTCAGTCTACACTATGCATTGGATTTATTGCACATCTGCAGAGTGGCATTTTATCCCATGTACTGCTACCCTGAGCTGGGAGTTTGATTTTTCTGCATAGGACTACAAAGCTTCCTTGGCAGGACTACCTCAAAAAATGCTGAGGGCACCTATTTCATTTAATCATTAAAGACTAACTTAGCACAGCAAAGTTTCAAATCACAATCAATACATTGACAAGACACATAAGGGACAGAGTGAATTTTAGTGAACAGAGATATTCTTTATATAAGTGTAATGTTTGTGTCTCTAAATCTGGTCACCTCTTCACTTCTCTGTACTAGCAGAACTGTACTAATTCACAAGCCTTCTGATGGATTTTGTCTTTGATTTTGTAACATAAATAGATCCCACAGTGATTGGATGAATTTTATGGAGACAGCTTGACACAACTTCTTAAAATAATCTTTTGATCAATTTTTTTAAATACATCTCTACCTAAAGAAGTTGGATGAGGGTTTTACTTATGATCAATAACTTTACCTATGATGGACAAATATCATATACATATTTTTAAGTGTTTTCAGAGAAGAGACTTAGGTCCACTTAGCTATTTTTAAAAAATCCTATTGGGGAAACAACTTGTGTGATAATACTTGTTCATTCTTAGAATCCCTCTGGGATTGCCATGGCTACAGTAGAATCCTTATGTACATCAGGAAGTATGCAAAATGCACTGTGATTGGGAAAGGAAACATTGACATGGAAACACTTTAGGTATTAAGAATCAGCTCCTGGGCTACAGCTGAAGAACATGAGATCAAATAAGAGGAACCCATCAGCAATAACATTTGTACTTCCACAGACCTGGATCCACTTGAAGTATCTCTCTTTCTGACAGAAAGTAGGAAATGTTTAGAGCAACTGCAAAAAACCTTTTTTACTCAATAAAAAGTGTTGTGCATTTCTGAACTGTAGAGAAAAGAGAAACCTGGACTTTCAGGTTGCCCTCAGAAAGGACAGGGATAACAGGGACAGGCTGTGAGAACCTCTGAATGAAAAAAAAAAAAAAAAAAAAAGCATTTTGTAGCAGAACCTCTTGAAAGAGGCTCTGTTGCGCATGAGGTTTTTGAAATATGAAAAAAAAATAAATAAATAAAAGGAAAACCTGTCTCTGACTCACTGAATGTCCCATATTCTCAGCAGATAATTCCACTGAACAGGACAAGAATGTGAGCTCTATGCACTCTGGCATATAGAGATGCTAATATCACATAAAAGGGATCTATATGCACCTTTCCAAGTCCATGGTGCTAAGGAAAATTTCACTAAAAACAAACAAACAAAAGAAAAAGGAAAACACACATGAAGAACCCTTCTTGTCTCTATTTATTGTAAAACCTGATTGGATACTTAACTCCAGTCACCTAGAGAATGCATCTTTTCCTTTCAGACTCCTCAGATTCTATGTTTCCTCTTCCAGTTTATTGGGGATATTCTCATTCCTCTTGACTGTAATGTGAGAGGGAGAGAAATACCTTTGCTTGATAATTGTCATGTTGAGTTACAAAGGAGAGAAGACAGAAATGCAGAAATCTCTTTATTGTGTAATCTATGCACAAAAGCCAGTGTTTTCAAAAATAGTAAAAAGTGCCTGCAGGAGTGAGAGAGAGGTATTTCCATTTGGCTAAGTTTTTGTTTACTTTCCATAGCTTGCCAAATTCGAATAAGAAGCAACTTCAGGTTTGCATTTCTAAGTATTAATTTTGTACAACAGTGAGCACTGAAATTTATAGTTTGCTCTAGCAACACTGAACAAATACAGATCTGAGCTGTTGCCACTAATACCACAGGCAATCATCCTTAAGGCTAAGACTTAAAATAAAAAAAAGTTCCAGAGAGATTTTCATAATGGGTCACAGCACTGGACGTAAGAAGTGCTGTTTTAAGACAGCCATGGTAGCTTCTAACCAGAATGTGTCTGTCTCCTGAAACACACCAGATAGATGAATCAGTCAGAAAGAGAAGGCATTTCAGTAGGAAACTGGCAGATGTGCAGTCCTTTATCATCCACTCTACCCAACAGTCATCACCATTCTGTGATTCACCGTGTTCCACCAATCTGTTTATGCAACTAAAGGAACATTAGGTAGAAGTCAGACATTTTCAAAAAGGCTTTAAAAATGTCCAGTAGACAAACAGCCAAGCTGCTGAATAGCTATGTCAGTACAGTAAGTAGTTCAGCATTGGTAGTAGATGTGAAAACCTCATGAAAGAAAACCTTAGGGAGCTATAATATTACACAATCACAGAATCATAAGGATTGGAAGAGACCTCTGGAGATCACCTGCTAAAACAGGTTCCCAGGTTACATAGGAAACCTTCCAGGTGGGTTTTAAATATTTCCAGAGAAGGAGACTCCATAACGTTTCTGGGCAGCCTGTTTCTGTGCTCTGTCACGCTCAAAGTAAATGATTTATTTCTCATGTTTGTATGGAACATCCTATGTTCCAGTTTCTGTCCCCACTGCCCCTTGTGCTACTGGGCACTGCTGAAAAGAGCCTGGCCCCATCTGTTTGACTCCTGCCCCTTAGATATATATAAGTATTGTTGAGATCTTTCCTTAGCTTTCTCTTCTCCAGGCTGAACTGTCCCAGGTCTCTCAGCCTTTTCTCATAAGGGAAATGCTTCAGGCCTCTAATTATCTTTGTAGCCTTCCATTGAGCACTCTCTAGAAATTCCCTGTTTTTTTTGAGCTCAAGAAGCCCAGAACTGGATACAGCACTTCAGATGTGGCCTCACCAGGGCAGAGTATATAGAGAGGATATCTTCCTTGACCTGCTGGACACACTCTTTATGATGCAGCCCAGGACATCATTGGCCTTGTTGGCCACAAGAACACATGCTGGCTCATGGCCAACCTGCTGTCCACCAGAACCCCCAGGTCCTTTTCTGCAGAGCTCCTTTCCAACAAGTGACCCCCTAACTTGTACTGATAGATGCTGTAATTCAACTCCAGATGTAAGACTGTACACATTGCCCTTGTTTAATTCCATACGGTTCCTCTCTGCCCAACTTTCCAGATTGTTGAGGCCTTGCTGGAGGGCAGCACAGCCGTCTGGTATCAGTCTCTCCTAGCTTTGCATCATCATCACACTTGCTGAGGGTGCATTCTGTCCTTTCATATAGGTCATTGATGAAGATGCTGCACAAGACTGGCCTCGGTGCTAACTCCTGGGAAAATCCCCTAGATACAGGTCTGCAATTACTCTCTAACACTGATCCAAAACCCCTGACTCAGCCAGTCAGCCAGTTCTCAGTACACCTCACTGTCCACTCATCAATCCCACACTTTCTAAGTTTACCTACAAGGACTTTAAGGGAGACAATGTCAAAAATCTTGCTAAAGTCAAGGTATATACCATTCACTTCTTTCCTTCATCTACCCAGCCAGTCATGACATCAGAGAAGCTTGCTGGATTGGCCAAGATTGATTTCTGTTTGATGAATCCATGCTGACAGACTGCTCCTGATTATCTTTTCTTTCACTTGGAAATGATATCCAGAACAAGCTCTTCCATCACCTGCCCAGGGACAGGGGTAAGACTGGCTGGTCTGTGGTTTCCTGGGTCCACCTTTATGACTTTTATGAAGACTGGAGTGACACTGGCTCTCTTTCAGTCCTCCGGGACCCTTGCCATTCTATATGACTACTCAAAAATGATAGAGGCTTGCCAACCACTTCTGCCTGCTCCCTTATCGCTCACAGATGCATCCCATGGGGGCCCGTGGCTTTTAGTGTCAATTTTGCTCAAATTATTTTTGACCAGATCCTCCACGACAAAGGAGAAGTCATACTTTCCCCAAACTCTCTCCTAAATCCAGGGTCTGGGATTCCCAAGAGGCAGTCTTAGCAGTAAAGACTGAAGCAAAGAAAATGTTCAATAGCTCTGCTTTCTCAGTGCCCTGTGTTACCAGGGCACCCACCTCATTCAGCACTGGATCCACATCTAGATGTTTTGCTACTGATATACTTAAAGAAGTCTTTTTTATTGTCCTTGAACTCCCCCACCAGATTTAATTCTCAGTGGCCCTCAGCTTTCCTCATTGCATGTGTTTACAGTGTTCCTGTATTCTTATCATGTGGCTAGATCTCTTTTCCACATTCAGTAATCTTTGAGTTTTTCCATGAGCTTCTTGCTTTTCCATGTGAGTTTCTTGATATCTTTGTATGATTTCCTGCTCTTAGGGATGCACTCCCATAGTGACGTCATCCGTATTAATCTGTCCTATAAGTCTTACCCTTCATTCATTCATCATTCTTCCTTAGGCAGAGCTTGATATATTCCAGTTCTTAATGTTCTGCATTCTGCTTGCACTGGTATACAGGCACTTCAGAGAAGAAAAGGGAACAGAGGATGGATATATTCCTAGAGAGATGCTAGAGGATCCCACATGACACTTAAGGTGGGTAGTCTTACAGCTAATGTCATGGGAGGAAGCTAAGAAACATTTGTCTTTCTTCTGTTTGGCCTTGTTTATTACCAGTTGCAGTGGTGTGAATATTGCCTTTTTGGACTCATCACCCCCAGTGTACTTAGGTTTAAAGCCCACCTGACTGGGTTAGCCAGCCGGCTGCCTAAGATTGCCCTAAATCTTCTAGTCAGATGGATTCCATCCCTCCCTAACAGGTTATAATCTTTATAAATTCCCATTGTCATAAAACTCAAAACCCCCGCACCTGCACCAGCCATATAAGCGGGAGTTGCTATGCATTGTACACCTACTTCTGGCTTCCTCTTTTCTTCAATTGACAAAATTGAAGGGGAGATAACTTGGGCACCAGTGCCATTCACTTGTGTTTCCATGGCTTTACAGTCTTCTTTGTTTCTGCCTGTGTTTTGGCTTCCACTGTCATTCATGCGCACACGAAAGAGCAGTAGTATTGACAGTACTGAGTGATGTCAGTGTTGACATTATTGCTTATCATTGATTTTGAATATCCAGAAGGGTACAGCATTTAGGCAGAGGACCTGAAAATTTCCCGTTGCTTCAATGTGGCCATTGAAACGTATCTAAAATTCCTAGCAGGTAAGAGACTTGAGTGTCACCTGGTATGGTTGCTGAGATAGATAATTTAAAACTATGAGGAGTACATCAGTAATCAGCATGATCTAGTATATTTGGCAATTTTCCCAAGGACTACCGTGGATATGCTCTTCTCCAGATGATGCTCTGGGATTACAGATTTGAAAGGACCATTTTATTTTAATTATCATCAAACTAACTGCTTTTTCCTCCAAGAATCACTTTTCTATTCAGAAATACTTCCAAAAGCCCACAGAGGTCTTTGACACTCTGATATAGCAGTATGGCATCTTAAAGATGACCTGCTAAGCCATCATTCAAGCAGAAAGTTTATGAAAGACAAATAAAATAACTTCCCTATGAAGGTCCCTGTTTCTGAGCATTGTAGATAGACACCACAACCACTTTCCTGTTCTCAGCTGAGAGCTCATGGACCATGCTATTAGAGATTTTGGAACCAGAGGGCAGAGAATTTTCAGCTGGGTTTGTTCATGCTTTCCACGGATTTGACTTGCATCTATATTTCCATAACAATCCAAACACACTCAAAACTTCCATATACCACAGGTGTCCTTAACCCTTAAGCAAGACTCAAAACTATACTTTTGATTGATTTTATTTCCTACTTTAGGCATCAGATATTCTCTCAATCTTGCTCAACCAGCTTATACAAACAGAAAAGCTAAAGTAACTATTTTCACCAACTGTAAACATTCTGACTTCCAGACATGAAACTCTTTCTATACTGGAAAGGTCAGAATGGACAGACAGAATTTTCTTCCACAGTGCGTTCTTACAGTTTGGTAATGAATTTCCCTAGCAAAATAATTTAAGTCGAAATTTACAGCCAAAAGAAGGATGGGCTAAAATTTATTACCAATTATAATACCTTTGATGACTCCATAGAAATCAAGATAAAATCAGGTTAGGGAAAACTAGTTCAGGTCTTTTGAACTGGAAAGTGCATAACAATTACTTACTAAACAATTAAAACTTATTAATTATACCACTGGATGAAGGCCTTGCAGAGCTTAAAGAATACGCATTGCTTGCACTTGTATATGCTCATTAATCACAGCCTGTTACTCTAATTTTAATGAATTTTCTTTGTGTAATCCAATTGCTTTTGTTTTTTTCAACCATCGTCAGGGATCTCTTTATCTTCGGCATCCTGCCAATCAGCCCCCTTTAGATGTGAACAATTCAATTCATTATCATTAAGTTTCTACTTTTAATCCCACTTCTGGGGGAACCACTGAAAGAAAATCCAGGAACAGAAGTTCTTGCACAGCAGGGGGAATGAAATGTGTTCTGAACACCTGAGCAATTATTTGCAACAGTTCTCCAAAATGTTACTCTAATGTCTTTCTAAACTTGTACCAAATTAACAATTAGATCATCTGTCATTTCTGCTTTAGTATTAAATTAATTGCAAATTGACTTCAGGATTGATAAAAAAAAAATTGAACTGCTTGAGTGAATCTAAGCATTTTGTGTTTGTTTATATTTTAATTGGCACACTGCACCTGTCCAATGCAGATGTCATTACTATAATCCCAGTTGGTTATGACAGTTGCCCTTAAAAAAGACAGGAAAGATTATCGGGTTTGGTGAATAAGGTAAGCAGGTGTTTTCCTGAGACATACATAAAACTGTATACTAAGAGTAAGAAGACATAAACAAAAACAAGTATGTTAATTTTAGCAAGAAAACAAGGTGAAGACTTAATTATAAAGGCAAAAAGTAAACGTTATATATTAATTAATATTTTATATATTAATTAATATTAATTAATTATTAAATATTAAATAAGGAAAATATGAAATGAATTTATTTTTGTAAGTCAGAGCCTAGTAGGATATCACAACTTCTTAGAGCTATCAGTATAAACATGAAGAAGTTGAGAAATTCAAGAGTATAATCTAGGATTCTTTATTAACACAGATAAAGGAAGAACAGGCAAGCAGCAAGCAACGTCTACATAATCTTAGGTCCTGGAATCAAAAAATATGACAAATGTGATGCAAGACCCAATTAGATCCAATCCCTCTGCCCTGCTGATACAGCCACGCTACTTCTGGTGCTGTCACATGACAACTGCTTAGGGATCTCAGCACTGTACAGCATGACCCAGGTTTCAGAATGCTTGTTAGAATCATAGAATCATCAGAGAATCACAAGGTTGGAAACGACCTACAGGGTCATCTAGTCCGACCGTCCTCCCATTATCATTGCTACCACAAGCCACTAAACCATATCTCACAGCTCCTCATTCAGATGCCTCTTGAACACTGCCAGGGACGGTGACTCCACCACATCCCTGGGCAGCCATTCCAGTGCCTGACCACTCCCTGAGAGAAAAAGTTCTTCCTTATGTCTAATCTAAATCTCCTCTGGTACAACTTGTGGCCATTTCCTCAGGTCCTGTTTGTTGCCTGGGAGAAGAGGCCAAAACCCTCCTCACTGCAACCTCCCTTCAGGAAGTTGTAAAGTGCAATAAGGCGTCCCCTGTGCCTCCTCTTCTCCAGGCTAAATAATCCCAGCTCCTTCAGCCGCTCCTCATAAGATCTGTGCTCCAGACCCCTCAGTAGTTTTGGTGCCCTTCTCTGGACACATTCCAGGGCCTCAGTGTCTTTCTTGTAGTGAGGGGTCCAAAACTGAACACAGTACTCAAGGTGTGACCTCACAAGTGCTGAGTATAGGGGGATGATTACCTTCCTGCTCGTGCTGGCTGCACTATTTTTAAAGTAGGCTAGGATGACATTTGCCACCTGGGCACACTGCCGGCTTATGTGCAGCCAACCATCAACCAATATTCCCAGGTCCCTTTCCTCTTCACAGTCATCCAGCCACTCAGCCCCAAGCCTATGGTGCTGCATGAGTTGATTGATGCCAAAGTGCAGGACACAGCACTTAGCCTTGTTAATCCTCATCCCATTCACTTCAGCCCAGCGATCCAGCTTATCTAGATCCCTCTGAAGGGCCTCACTACCCTCAGGTAGATTGACACTACCTCTCAACTTGGTGTCATCTGCAAAGTTACTGAGGGTACACTCAATCCCTTCGTTTAGGACATCAATAAAGATATTAAAAAAGATGGGCCCCAGTATTGACCCTTGGGGGACACCACTTGCAATGAGTAGTCAGCTGGACTTAACTTCATTAACCTTGGGGCCTCCAGCCAGTTCCTTACCCAAAGAAGGGTATTCCTGTCCAGGCCACAGGCAGCCAGTTTTCCCAGAAGAGTACTGTAAGAGATTGTGTCAAAGGCTTTGCTGAAGTCTAGGTAGTCTACATCAATAGCCTTTTCCTCGTCTACCAGTCTGATTACCCAGTCGTAGAAGGAGATGAGGTTGGTCAAGCATGACCTGCCTTTCATGAACCCATGCTGGCTGGCTGGGCCACGCACATGCCATGTGATCTTACCCAAGATGATTTGCTCCATAACTTTTCCTAGGACTAAGGTCAGGCTGACACATCGGCAAGCCTCCAATCCTCTGTGACCTCTCCAGATAACCAGGAGCACTGGTACTTGGCTGAGAGCAGATGTCACACATCAAAGACGGATGTAAGCAAGTGTTTATCACCAAGTGATACAGCAAAGGCCTGACACATAGAACAAGCGGAAGACTACTGTTGGCTGAAAAGTCATGATGAATTTTTGTCCCGGGCTCATGTTTTCCTTCAAAGAATTCTTTGTGCATTTTCATGTTTTTTGCTAAAAATAAAGTTAAATTTTATTAAAAGTTCTATGTGGCAAAAATAGTTCAAACACTGGAAATTCCCTGCAGTGCACATGAAGACTAAATATTTGAGCCTGACTAACAGAGTACATAGAACTGGAACTCTAAACTTTTCAGTAGGCGTAAGCACTTTTTCTGGCATTTACCAGCATCTTAGCAGCTATCATGCTTCTTAATAAGCATCAGACTGTTGGGATGCACCATCTGACAAATGGAGGAATAAAGTATTTTTATTGCTTTATCTTTCAGTCAGTGTGTTCTGATCTAGTAAAAGGGATAGAGTTGACAATGATTTCACTGTGTGCCAAAGAGAGTAAACACCTTCCCATCTGGACAGAAAGGTTAAAGAAGCCTAACTCATCTTATTTTACTTGATGTACACTGCCTACTCAGAGGCATCAAACCTTTTGCTTGAGTGATAAATCTACCTGAGCAGATACCTGAGCAGGCAGCATGTGAAACTGTCTTCCAAAACTCCATGGGAGACACGCAAGTCTCTGGAAACAATATCTAGGATTCAGCAAGTCTTAGGAAACAGGAGGTCGTCTACTGCAGAAGTTCTTGTGAATTCAGATTCATGATGCTAATCTTCTTCCGAAGTTTGCAGAGTTCACAAGTTCCCTGTTTTTGTCACCCACCATATGTATTCAAGTATTTTTTTCAAGACTGGTGATACATGCACTTGAATAGGAAGTTGTTTTTCTACCTTACTTGCTTTTTGCTCTTCCATGTCTTATTAAATGTAAGCAAGACATTCGGCTTTGCTTATCGCCATCCTGTTTCAGGAAATTAAATAACAGTACATCTCATTACTTTTCAAAATTCACTCAAAGGCAGTTTGTGCCAGTGGTTTTTCATGTAAACTATAGGTTATTTGACATACAGCTGGGGGGAAGAGGGGGGAGAGGGAAAGACAAAGAAACCAATGTATGCCTTGACATTGTCTAAAGTACTGTTAATGATTTATAATTCATCAACACTTCTTTGTGGTAGCAAGCCACCAAATGATGTCTGCTTTCCTTCTATGTGATAATATAGACTCTTCAGTTAGTTGCTGGAGAGACCATACAACTGAATCAAAAGAAGACAGAAAATAATGCAAAGCTGCCTCTGCTGTTCTTGTTTCTGACTCTTCACCATGTGTTCCTTCATTACCTACCTGAGGAATTGAAGGCAAACAGTTCTCAAAAGTGTCAGGTAAGCAAGGGGACATTTAACACAAGTTCTGAGAAGCAACAAAAGCAATCTGTGGTCCCTTCTGAAAGATTAGAAGGAAAAATTGCAACATATAGTTGAGAGTATGCACATCACAGGTCTTCCATGTCCATCTGGAGAGAAGAGGAAAAAGTTCCTAAAATGATGGATTGTCTTGCCAGTGTGTCTTTGCACTCATGTTTCTTAGTCCATCTGACCAACTTTTGCCGTCTGTGAAGTATAGCAGTGCTAGTGCCTATTTGTCAGTTTTCTGTAAAAGCTGTTGACTCCAACAGTCTCTTGTCACAAACAGGCCAAGGTCACTTACAACTCTGATGTAGCTGGCTTGATTTGGAAGTAACTTTATCTAGACATACATACATTCTGCTGTAACTGTGCTCTACTTGACATTTTCACCTCTTCTTTTTTCTCTGCGGAGTGAAAGACATTGTGTTCTTGTTTTGTTTTGTTTTTCTAAAAAGCCTGATGAAGTTAGTAGTTTCTTATTTAAAAATAATAACTCCAATTTAAGGGCCTAAATTGCATAACGCAATGGATCAGGATAAATATACTGATCAGGGTTTTTTAATCCTGCACTGCCATTTCTTCCCTTTGCACAATATAAACTCTTTTGTTTTTCACAGAGCGTAAAAAATTCAGTGGTACTTTTCAGGATAGGTTGTGTATGAAAAGCCAATCATAGATCAGTGAGCAGAGAAAGAAAAAAAAAGGAAATGACTGAAACTGGTTAAGAAACAAGCCTTTCTGAAATATAACTTTTTCAACAACAAATATAGGAAGGCACCTTGGCAAGCTGCAACTTCTGTGGATTGTAGGAAAGGTTTTAAGAAAGTGCATGATATAGCATGCATACAAACATCTTTCCAAATCACACCCACCAACCCAAAGACTTATACACAAGAGTGAAGCCAAATCAGAAAGAAATTATGAAAAGAATACTTCAGGAACTGCTCTGTGAACATGAGGTTTCCATAATGATAAACAAGCTAAGGCAGAACAAAGTTCATTATCTTCTCCCCAGTTGCAGTTACTGCTGGGAAAAAAAAGATGTTGTCACAACTACAGTGTAATAAATAGTAAATAACAGTGTAAAAAGACTTTGTTTTGATCATAATTTTTTGATGAAGAAACAAAAGGAAAAAGAATAAACGGAGTGAAGGTGAATTGAAATGCACATCTCTGAGTAGCTCCTCTCGTCTTCCTGATCTACCTGGTAGCAAAGTACTTCTCTGTTGCTTCTAAAAGGCGTAAATACTTTTTAACTTTTTAGTTAAGTTTATATTTGTATTTCTCTGTAAGTAAAAGTCTCTTCTTGTACTCTACTCAGAAGCATATCTTGTCCATGTCTTTCAACTACTTCTTTGAAGCATACATAGCTTAAAAAAAAGAAATCACCTCTCCCCTATAAACCTGACACTCACTGCTACTCACTGAAGATGTTTTACATTTCAAAAGTCTATGTGAGTTAAAATGCAGTTAGGCAACTTCATGCAAAAAGCTGTTCATCAAGAGCCATTAAATGTGGTGGCTCAATGTTTCTGTGGAAGCTGGGAGCAGAAATGGGCAACTACACAGTAATTTACTACATGTGTTTTCCTTTTACTCTCTTTCTGAAGTTTTGCTTCCAGATAATATTGGGTAGGGGTTAGTGAAGCCAATGGATAACTGAGTCAACCCAAATGAAATGTTGTTGCACTACTACTGTTGATGTTGTCACCAGATTTTATACATTTTTCCTTTTCCTGGAAGATTCTGAAACATTGTATTCTTTCTTCTTTCTGTTCTTAGAAGTGTATTCAATATGATCTTTCTACTTCTGTCATTGCATAAAAATTGCTTTAACTCTCACTGGAAAAAAAATCATTTTGAGTGACTTGGATTCATTTGAGTCAGAAGACCATGAAAAAAATAGGAAAAGAAAGAAAACAATCTAGCACATATTTAATATCAACAATTTTATAAACTCACTCAAAGACAATTGCAGCTGATTGTTCAAAATCCATATGAATGTTCTTGAATATTTTAGTAAATTCATTCTTAGTTTATCGTTAAATAATTTAAGGCTGGGGTTTTTTAATTGATATATTATTAAAAGATATATTTATATTTACAAATATATTTGTAATTGGTTTTATAGGTTGTTAAAACCTCTTGATCAGTGCAATATTTTATTTTGTTATTTTCAAAAATTATTCTGTTTCCATATTTCTGTGGGGGAAGAAATAAGCCAAGTTGTGGGAAAAAAGAAAATTTTTCATGCACCTTTGCAAATGCTTGAGTCTTGGCTCCTGTGCTATTTATCTTTTCCAGATTCATAAATATACAAGATTTACTGTAGTGCTTTACAGAAGCAGACAATCATGTAGTATTGAAGATTGCGGGTACAGCCCACTATGGATGTCCAGTTGTGGTGTAATCTTGACTGGAATAATGAAATATGAGAACATCCCTTGACTTCATTGAGACCAGGTCAGGGAAGGCCAGGTGAAAACAAAAAAGAAGTTCTTCATAAAGAGAGTTGAAATGGTCTGTTTCTGAATGTAATTGCATGAAACCAAGCATAAGAAGGAGCTGAATGAAGCAAGGCATTCCTTAATGTAGAACATGTGCGTATGAGGAGAAGTAAAAATAGAGGTATAAAAATGCAATAAAACTGCTATAAAGTATCAACAAAGCAGTGAATAAAGGAGACCTGTCTGACAGTGTGCTCGAATTTTCTCAAATACTTTAAGAAAGACCTAATTGCTTAAGATAGTAAATAATATTGCAGTAAAGATAATAAATATAGTTGCAGAAAATAGCATTATTGGCAAGAAGAAGAGGGAAAAAAAAAAACAACAGTTCCATGATGGCAAAAGAATGAAATCAAGTTGCCTCAATGTCCTGTTTCAAGATCAGAACTGATTGTTTATATTCTAATGATCTGGAAAACGAGAAAAGTGTGATATTACGAAGTGATTATAAATTTATCCTCAAAATGATCTCTGAACTTGAATAGTTGAAACAATTTAATCTAGTAAACTGCTCAGGAAAATGAACTAGAAAATGAAAATCAACATTAATGAGTACCATATAAAATAGGCTGCTGAAAAGGTAGCTGTTAGTATGTTAAAGTACAGTATAAGGGCTGACTTGTTGCAAAGGAACTCTGCAGAAACGGACCTGGGGGTTCCGGTGGACAGCAGGTCGGCCATGAGCCAGCAGTGTGCTCTTTTGGCCAAGAAGGTCAATTGGAAAGCCAAAGTCCTGGGCTGAATTAAAAAGAGTGTATCCAGCAGGTTCAGGAAGAAATCCTCTCCATATACTCTGCCCTAGTGAGGGCACAACTGATGCGCTGTGTCCATTTCTGGGCTTCTGAGTTCAAGAAAACCAGGGAGCTTCTAGAGAGAGTAGCCAGTGGAAGGCTACAAAGATTATTAGGATGCTGGAACATTTTCCTTTTGAGGAAAAGCTGAGAGACCTGGGACTGTGCATAATGGAGAAGACTGAGAGGATCTTAAGAATGCTTATACATGTCTAAAAGGTGAGAGTCAAGCAGATGGGGCCAAGTTCTTTCCAGCAGTACCCAGCAACAGGACAAATGTCTGACAAAAAGTATTGTCATGACTTAACCTGGCTCACTAGGTAAGCTACAGCTAAAACCAAGCTCTCCATTATTATTTTTTTTCTTGAAAGGGATGCGGTGACTTCCCAAATTTTATGGAAAACATAAAATGCAAACAAACTAAAATTAAAGATTCTTTTTTTAAAAAAATTCATGGTAATAACAACAAAGCTGAGAGAAAACTTGAAAGAGAAATAATTTCAGATTTTTTGGGCATTGAGTATGAAAGTTGGAGGCTTAAATGCATGGGAGTCTGCATAAGAATGACTCACACACACACACACACACCAAAAAAAAAAAAAAAAAAAAAAGCAGAAAGAAACCAGCATCTTAACCAGATTTTGTATCGTAAAGAAACATCAGCATCTTCATTCAGTGCACGTAGTATTGCAACTGATAATTTTAATTAATTCATAAAAATATCATGAGGTTCATAGTGTCCGACACAGAATTGTGTCTTCAAAACCAAAATAATGATATAATAATGGAAGACGCTAGCCAGTGCACAGGATTGTTAAAATCGTTACAGGTTTGAAAGATCTCTCAAAAGGAAAGATAATTATATAAGCAATAGAAAGGTAGAACTGTTATATTACCAAAAAAAAAAAATACCACGAACTTAAGAAAAATACCAAACACAGGCACATTGGCCTTCAAGAAGTATGAACAGGAAAGGAATAGCCAATAACTTCTATACATCTACTTCTTTAAAATAAAGTATAGCAAAGTAAAACAGAGTAAAATAAAGATATTTTGAAGAGTTACTTGTCTTAAAAGATACGTCTACAGATGGAACACGCTGTGGTTACACTCAAATAAGATATTATTCAGCATTAAAACTAATAGTAGATACTCTGCTTGTCCCCCAGCAAGGTCACCTTCCCTTTTTCTTGATTTTTGAGGATTCTTTATAAATTCTGGGAGGGAAATCAGAAACCTAACTCACAAGTCATCCAGAAATGAAAGTGACAAAGCACCTAAAAACGCAACTGATCTGAAACTTGAGCCTAATTAGGATCCTTGTTATTCTGTGGAACCCATACACATTACTAAACAGATACATTCCTGTTACTGAACTTTCTATTGACCAAAACCTTGTGCCGATTCTACCTCCATCATCTCTGAAAAGGAGATATTAAAAGGACCAAAAGACTTATTACGGATATTATTAATAATTATTGTTATAACAATTGTAGGTATTAATAATTATTATTATAACAACTGTAGGAAACAGTCACTAAGTGCACTCAAAGCGTCCAGGGAAGGCAGAATGGAAATGAAAATGATTTCTACAGTCAGCTCTCTCCCTGTCTATTGTGTCTTTCTTCAAGGTATGCAATTCAGAGGGTTTCTGAGTTGCAGCAAGCTTTGCCTTCATCCCCTCTGGGTGCTCTTACATTATTTTCATCCCCTCAAAAGCTTGCCTTTTGATCCTTGCTCTTTCCTGTGGTCTCTCAGTGCCTCTGCAGGAGCTGCACACTCCCAGGTTTATGCTATTTCCACCGCACCCTGAGGTCTCCAAACCATTCTGTCTCAACATGCTCATTTGCTCTGTAAGGGAAGAGGCAGTCCCTCCCTCCTGGGGTTGGACTTGACTCAGTTGTTTAAAAAAGCATACAGAAATGGGAAATGAAGTGTTCAGAAAGACTCCTCATTGTGAGATGATAAGACTGTTCTGTGGTTACTTCAGCATCCATAGTTGTGACCACCAGTCTGACTATTTATTCATTTGGTTAACGTTCATAACAAATTAAAAAAAAAACAGTATTTATGGAGACTGCATAGACTATTGGTGTTTTAGTCTTAAGAATAAAAGAGGGTTGTGAATACATTTTTTAAAACAGCTAATAGAAGGGAATGAGAATTCAACAGGTAAGAAAATACTGCAGTGTGTTTTCATGGCAAAGGCAGGAAGTAGAATTCAGAGTAAAGCTTCTCATTTTCAGGAAAAAAAAGAAGAATAAAAAAGGAAGAAAGAAATCAAGAAAACCCCAAAAGAATAGATAATAGAGAGATTATCCTACAGAAACAAATCAGCTGTGAAAAACTTACATTGCCAGTTTGTACATGGGGATCCTGCACTATTCTGTTCTAGTGAATGAAGCATCCATTCACTTTCCCCTATAAAGTTAACCAGAAAAACTGGGCAGAGCTGACTTACATTTTCCTGCTGCTTATACCAGAGAGACCAGTGAGACAGGTTTTTCATGAAAATAAATAAATAAATAATGAAATGATGCAAACAATATAATAATCAAGCTTTTAAAAAATAGGTAGGGCTGAACAATTTTCAGAGAAGAGTTATTATTATATAATATAAACTTCATAAGCAACTTTTTTTTTTTTCAAAAGACACATAGAAGCATATTAATCAGCATCTTAAATGCTTGCAACATTCTTCTCACTTCCTCTAGAAAGAGAAGAAATGTATCCTCACTGAATTTTTACTGTGTAGTTTTCTGTAGTAAGATATTTTGAAATTCCCTTCTCAATGACACATACCACTCAGCGCTTCTGACAAACACTGACTGAAAGAGGTTACAAACTGCACAGATATAAAGATTTTTTCAGTTATGTATTTGGAAATAAATAAGCATACTATTAAAAAGGTTAATGGTGTTTTTCAGGTTAAATAATTAATCCAAACCACTACTGTAGTTGCAAATGTGTTGATCATATTTCATGCATTTCCTCAAAAAAAACCAGATAACTGAATGATTGTCCTACTGCAAATGCAACCTATGGTGATTGTTTTTCTTGCAGTATTCTATGAAGATTTTCAAATAAACTTGCAGGGCAAGGAAGGGAAATACAAGCAGGGAATTCTTTTCATCCTTCTTGAACAAAAGCTTTGATAAAATATTTCCTAGACTATACTTCAGCCACACTCCCCAAAAAAATTTCTGCTAGTGGTGCTGAGAGGAGCTCCAGCTTGGGCAAGTGCTTGGACTTCCACTTCTTTTGAGTGCTAGTGACTTGGGCAGCAACGTTATTACAACACTTTACAGAGGTACGGAAGTTCCACTTCAAGAAGTTGACTTTGTGCAGATTGATAAGCTGACACACTCATTAGCAATGTAGACTAAGCATGGCTCCACCGTGTGAGAAAGCATTCCCATCATGGCAGTGACATCTCATGAAAAAATTGCGCATGCTGGAAATGAAGTTGTTCCATCAGAGATTACAGGAATGAGGCAGAGGAGGGACAGCTGTGAGGATACGTGGATTCTGCAGTACCAGATTCTAAACTATCCTGAAACATGTACCCAGACCTCCACTTGAGCCATCAAGCCTCATTACAAAACAGAACACCAAAATAATTGGTTGAATCTGGCCCATAACTATTTTTATAAAACACCTATGTGTCATAATGTCTCAAATATTCTTTCTGCAACAGACAAACAGAGATTTCGTTTCATTTCGTTTTGTTAATTAGTACTTTTCAGGAATAAGGGTGGACAGTTAAAATAGTTTCTTCCTCTATAGGCTTTCCTACCCTCAGTAATAATTAAAATTCAAAGGCCAGGTTTCAAAACTCTTCCAGGGGATGTTATGCTATTGCCTCCTTGGAAATGTCAAGAGTGCACAAGGGTAATTCTTCAAAGAACATCAGGAAAACTGCAAGCTCAGGATCATATCGGTAAGGATCTAAATTAGTTCTTTATTCAAATTACCATTATGATTATTTTCAAATCCAAAGGAAATAAAGAACTTTTCAGTAACCATGCCTAAAAAAAAAAAAAGAAAAATTAAAAAAAGCAAATCAAAATAAGAATCGAGGCAATGGGGTATAAAATACAGGAAGAATTGTCGTATTTTAGATATTTTAAGCAGTAATAGAAGTAAATTAGGTTAACAAACCACTTCAATTCAAACATATGATTTCTACCTCTAAATCAGCTTCTATCGTGATTTACAAAGTTGAAAGTGAGGTATTAAAAATGTATTTTTTCATTATTAAACTGAATAACAATTCTTTCAACAGAGAAAGCTAAAATCTAGAGTCTTCCAGAGGAATTTGACTCTGACTCCAACCCAATGTTCACCTCACATTTCACCAAAAGCACAAATCCACTTTTGTTGCTATGCTACAAGGGTTATATGATGCACAGCAGAAGAGAAAACGTACAACCAGCCATTATCTGACGTGAACATGCTGCTGTCACATCTGGGAGGCATAGTGAAGCTGCTAGGAGTTCCTCATCCACTTTTATCTCTTTTACAAGGTGTTAGGGGTGAATGCTAGTGGCTGTGTGGCACTTTGTTCGTTTGCCTTACTGAAAACATTAGCAAGGACAGATGGCAAAAAAAAGTAAAACACTTTCTTACAGGCTTTTGCCAGGATGTAGAGAAACACTGCTATGGAGATCTGGTTCTACATTTCAGTCAGTCAATCAGAAACAACTTTCTGTAGCTATATTAATACCTTGCTCACATTTCTTCTAAATACCCCCAGATGATGATTTTGTTCTATGCTCTTACCTTGCCAGCAATACGTGGGTTCTGTGAGAGTATATTAATGTTTGCACTGAAGTCAATATAGGAAAAACTAAAAATTTGTCTTGCAGTAAATAAATGAGATTTCTGACATTTAACTTTGTCCTGAAAATCACTAAGTCCTATCTACAAATTTTGGTATTGTGTTTTTTTCCCTTTGCATTGCTTCAAGGTGCTGCCAATTTTCTAATCTCTTTTGAATGATGAAGTTTTCAGAAAGGGACATAACATTACAGATTAATTCACCTGAAATGGACAAGAAACAGAGACATCTAAGCAGAGTTCAATACTGTGCTAAACCAGTTTTCGTCACATTGCACATTTTTTTTACTTTCTGTTTTCTGCTTTGGTTTATTTTTGAATCTAGTGAATTGCTTATGCTTTTGCACTTTTCATATCATCATCTTCACAACCTCTTCTCTCTTTTTTCTAATACCTGAAATAATTTTTTAGTACAGTTCAGCATGTTTCATCACTATACTCTTTGCCTCATTTCCGGAGACAATTCAAGCCATCATTAAAAACAACTGAAGCTAAAATTAAGCAGATTTGCAAAATTTTCACCAAAAAAATTTACACACACCACACACCATTGTAAATTTCATATTCATATGTCTCAGATTTCGATCATTGTGAATTTACGCCTTTACTGAATAATGAAATTCAACGTAAATGAACATATTTTAGACAGAACAAAATATCTCTGTTATGGAGAGATCTGATCATGATTCTTCAGTCTTTGCAGATGATAGAATGCCTGCAGTGCAGATAGAGCATTCAGTGGCTCACTTTGTGACGCAGCAAAGTTCTGTCTGAGTTGTTGATTTCCAGCATTCTTCCAAGGACTCCTGTTGTAAAACGGTTGAAAGCCGAAATCCTCTGTTCCATGGTTTTAGGGAAGAAAAAAAAAAAAGAAATTTGTGATGTATATTTTGTTTTGAGAATTTTTATCCTGTTAAACTTCAATTTAAGGGTCTTATTTATTTTTTCATTGTATTTCCAGAAATTAGAGATAATTTTGATTAACTTTGTGAAAGGCCAGTAGTCTGCCTTGCTCAAGAATTTACCTTAGTCTAAGTTCTTATATACAATAGCTTCGGTACTATTTGATTCTAACTCTCAACATTCAAAAGTATTTTTCCATTGTAGCCAAAATGAGTAGCAGCAATCTTCAAGTTATTTGGTGAAAATAGTACATCCGAAAATAAATTCTTATTGTTCTTCCTCATTCTTATTCCATCATTACAAATTCAAACTGCTCCTGTCTGATCAGACAGGAAATTTATCTTTGAAAATATTTTTGTTTGTTTTTTTGTTTTTGTTTTTGTTTTTGTTTTTGTTTTTTTGGTTAATATTTTTGAATGTATTTATGGTCATAGCTAGAAAGAGTTCTGGGAGGACTGAAAATTTCCTCACATAAAAAAAAAAAAAAAAGAAAAAAGAAAGAGACAACAACAAAAAAACCCTATATATTTAGTTGTTTAAAAGTCAAAGATGCATACGCTTGTATACATGTAAAGCTTTACATATATTAAAAAGAATATTGGTGACTCAGAAGAATTTTAAATTTCTCATTTTAGATGTTGAGAGGATTGAGGATTATTTTTACATTTTTTTAATTACCTTTATTTTTTCCCAGTGTTTACCTACGTTCATGTTTCTAGCAAATGCCATAGCAAGCAATAGTAGCAAGGTAACCAAGCAGTGGCTGGTCCAGTTCTACAGAGGAAAGGAGGTGAACAATCTCCAGCAAAGCAGTAAGATTACTTACTGTTGTCTGACCTTTCCTTAATTGTGTATGCTTTACAAATAAACCACAGGGACAAGGGAGGTAACAAGGCCCCTCTTCTGCATCCTTACAAAATGAGTTTCTTTTTTAAGTGAAACAGCATTATTGATCAAAGCAAAGGGTAACACCATATGTAAAGAAGAAACAGCTGGCAGTCACCTTTCTGTCACTCACTTACACACTCGCACACAGACCCACACTTATTAAAAACAGGTCAGATCAGATTCCAGGTTCACCCTGCAAAATTAATGACAACCTTGCAATAAAGTAACAGCATGAATTTGAGCCTTGTAATACAACGTGATTACCAGCGTTTTTATTAGCTGGGTTTGAGCAGCAGGCAGGGCCGGTTGGTATTTGACACACAAACAGGGATGTTACCAGGTGCGCCGCTCTAAAGTGTCACATCAAAGTCGCAGCCCTGCTGGCTTGGTTTACACCTGAGCCAATTAGCCTGGGAGATCAGAAGAGGCTGGAAAGGAATATGTCGTCTTATTTTTATGCTGGAGAGAATCACTTGATCCCAAGTAAGATGATACACGGAGAACAATAGCAGATGAAGTACGCAAAGGAGGAAGCAGGTACCAGGAGGGGGAATTGGTGAGAAGCTGCGATAAGAGTACTATCATTGAATAAAAAGCAAAGTGAAAAGCAAAAGTGCCATATGCCTGTCCCTCTCTCAATGTGTTTGTCAGTCTTTTGTTGCCAACAAAGGGGCTAATTGAAATGAAACAATCTCCAGTCTGTTTGCTGGCACATCAAATATGCTGTAAGATCTGCAGGTTCTTGCTCCTGCTGAATTATTGAAGTGTGGCTCTCAGAAAAATAAAAAAAAGGATGATGGAGGGATCTTCAAGACAAGCTTCTTATTTTTAGGCATGGGTTTTGTTTATTTATGTGCTCTCCTCTAACTTTGGTGTATTTCATTTAGAGTAATGTAACAGCAGATCTGTACAAAGGATGTAAAAATTTAAACTGCCCTGGTTAACTACTGTACCCACAACCCAAGGTAACTGTCTCAGCCTTAGCATTCTTTGAAATGTGTTTAACAAGACAAACTGTCTTTTCCATCAGGAAAACAGGTTTTCAGTTGTGAGTTTTGACTCTTTTTGTCTTCCTTTACATATGAAAACAGTTTAAGAAAACAGAATTGAAAATTATCTCCAGGTTGCAAAATCAAAAACTATGAATTTTTAGCCAGTTTCTTTGGCAGTGACACTCTTATTACATAAACATGAGAAGCAAATGTTGCTGCATATTAAGGCAGACTTAAAAAGATCTAATATTTGAATAAAAACTGACCTGGATAAAGCTGAAAGAATGTCAGAATTGAAACAAGCGTTTACAATTATTGTGTTCTAGCATTCATCCAGCTATATTCAGAAATCAGATTAAAAAACAAAAGAAAAAGAAAGACTACACCACTTTTACATGGAGAAGAATTAGGAAACTGTTAATTCAGTGAAAACAGATCTTTGGAGGGCATGAATTAAACAACTTTATTTTATCAAGAGACATCTACCTGAGCACATTATTACATGTATTCCCCAAATGTCTTCCTTCTGGCATATATTTTGAATATTTAATTATAACTATTATTGAGACTGATTGATATGACCAGAATTCCAGAGTAATTCTGTAGGAGAGCTGGGAAATAGAATTGAAAGCATCTTCTTCTTACCGCAAGAGTGATGGATGAACGTCTCTTATGAAGAGGCAGCATTTCTAATTGGACATTCTGTGTGTCATGAAACTGGAGATGACTTCAAAGAGCTGAGACCCAGAGCAGCCGTGTGGCAAGATGATGTACTAGCCAGAGAAGTTGACAGTGTTCTCAGTGGATGCTTTGAGCTGAACTCCACCAAGGATTGGGCCACTGTGCCCTCAGGAGTGGATGGGAAAAAAGAGGCAAACTAGCTGCTTCTGGGCCAGGCTCTGGCACGTGGCCTTGTTCCTAGACTGTGTTTTCCAGATGAACATTTGCTAGTCCTTTCTCCGTTCTTTCCCAGGTCACTTGAAGAGCATCCTCTAAGTACCCTTTGCTACTTATCAGGTAAATCAAATTCCTGTTTTTTCTCCCACTTCCCATTTGCCCATGTCCTGAAAGAGAGGTATTTCCTATTGCCAATGGCTAGGATTAAGGTTCACAAGCTCCCTAATAACTGAGAATCTTCGTAAAATATGTGTTCTTTCGCCATGATCAGGACATAATAAGAGTGAATTACTGTCAGCAGTGTCATGCACCCAAAGAAATACAGGCAAGTCTTGTCCTTCTCAGTCCTTGTGGATATGAGCTCCTACACTATAGCTATATAATTATATGGAATTTCAGGGACCTATAGAACTTTTGACCCCCTACAAAGTAAACAAGGAGTTTTGATGCAGTTAGTAGAAGCTGTTCCCTTAGCTTTGGCACAGGCAACTGTCTTTCATGTTAATAGACTTGGAGCCTCTCCTGGAAGAATTCTAGTTCTTTCAGGATTATTTCTTTCCCTTAGGATCTCTTTAAAAAGCGTAAAGAAGTTCTCAACTGATGTATTACAAAAACCTAAGTCTCAGGCACATTTTTTTGGATGCCAAATTACTGCCATTACACAAAACGTTTTGAACAAGAAATCTAAATTTGCATTTGTTTGATTAATTACAGTGAACAGATATCATTACAAAAAACAGTACATTATTTCTCTAGAATTTAGAAATCACAAAAACATCTGTACACTGTCGAATCACTAGGATAAATTTTTCTTCAAAAAATTTCCAAGAGTATTTATTTTTTAAAATATGATTTTTGGAAATAGATACATTTTTAACCTGGTTAAATGATTCATCAAAAAATCTTACCATTGTACATGAATACGTACATCTGACTTTCTCGCAGTAATTTTTCACTCACTGATCAGACTCATGCAAATATAACAGAGAAGTAGAAATGTCAGAGAAAATAGCTCCCACAAGTCTTGTCAAAATAAATGCCCTAATAGATCTTTATTTTTGTCCCCAAGGAATAAAAGCCTCACATGGAGAGAATCCACGCAGAATGGAATCCTGTAAAAGCTCCCACGATGGGAAAACTTCAATCACATTTTCCATTAGATGCTGCACCTTCTTAAATATCAACTCCATCAATCTTCAGTATGAATCCATAAAAATGAGTGTCCATGTTTTTTATGCATGAAGAAGTACTAGAATACTTCTTTTTAACTCGTCTACAACTAGATTCCCTTTTGTTCTTCTTGGTTTTTTTAATGTGTGTTGTTTTTTTTAAGCACATATAAAAGAAGGATCTCGGAAAATGTGTGAGTCATGTGGAAAAACAAGCTATGAAGCAAAGGAACAATAACTCCAAATATATGAGGGCTACTCCAAAAATAATGACTCCTACTTTACTGTGTTTGTCCATGATATCAGAGGCAGATGTTGATATGGCAGTAGAGGCTCAGCCTTTCCCCCAGTATTCCATTCCATTTTGCTTCCATATGACAGATGGCAATAGAGGGGCTCTTTGGCACAATGGCTTCAGACATGGAAGGGCATATGAAGCAAAGGTTCCTGACTGAATTCCTCCATGTGGAAAAAATGGCGCTCATTAACATTCATCAACTCTTGCTGGACATTGATGGAAACCAAATAGAGGATGTGAGCACAGGGAGTTGGTGAGTGGTGCCTTTCAACATTTGCAACAGAAATGTGAAAGCCACATTCCGGATGGCCATGCACAGCTCTCAGGTCATGAAATGAATAGTCTTGATCTGCTCATCCTTCTGAATCAGCTAATGGCGTGACTATGTTGAAAAATAGTATTTTGTAGTTGAGAATTTGCACTATCAACTAATGCTATCAATTAATGCTAATTGTACTCTTTGTATCTTTTATAGTTTCCACTGGGGGAAAAAAAAAAAAAGGAGGCATTACTTTCAGGGCACTCCACAGATTTAGAACTCAAACTGCAAAACTGTCATTGCTAAATAAAGTATCCTGGCAATCCAGAAATATTTATTTCTCATTTTCTCGAGACTGTCCTGGTAATACTACATTTCCATAATATGTTATTTCTGTTCTGCAAGTAGCCTGCTCCGTGATATGGAAACAGTCTAATTTCTGAGTGCTGAAAACCATTTTTTTAAAGAGTCATTACCATTACATTAAAAATGGCTCATTGCTGATCACTAAAAATTGTGATGTTCTAGATTCTTTTGACAAAAAAAATGAATCTGCATAATACATAAATGTATTAGCATCTATTATAGAAATTATTATTATTTTTAAAAATTGCATCCAAAATACAATATGTATATGTTGTACTACTTCTCAAGTAGTTTCTTCAATATCATCTAAATGAAGAGAGTGTAAACAGCAAGATCAGGCTGGCTGGAGTCAGAACCCTCCCAACAAATCAATTAATGCTCTTCTACTCCCCTTTATGCTTTTAAATTAGATTAACAGGATGCTGACCCTCCTTTAATAAAACCCAGTTTCACTCTGTGGTATGCATCTAGATACTAATATCAAAGAAACAAGCCTGACAAAGGGAGGATAAAACTTACCAGTAGGCCTTGGTTCCCTGCTATTAGGATAATTGCTCAAGCTGTAGAGATGTTAAATTATGTTAAATATGCAGATTTTTTTTTTTTTTTAACTGGCTACACATGGTGAAAACTCACTGGTAGAAACTTTTTGCATTATCTGACTGTTCCACTTAAAGGAACTCAGTATTAGAACAAAATAATGAACAACATGTTTTCAGTATGAAGTATTAGGAAAAAAAACGCTATATGCAGCCAGTTCCCTACTGAACTATTTCTAAACTGTCATATTTCAAATGACACCAAAAAACCTTAGAAGTTGGAATAACATAAAGAAGGCATAGAAAACATCTGAAAATAAACAGTTGCATCCTATATATATATATGTGTATACATGTATATATGTAATTGTAGTCGTATATAAATATATATATGACTGCAACATTTATAGTACATATGGCAGAAAGTACAGTGGGTTTGATTTCTGCAAACAGTGTTCAGAGATTTGGAAAAAGAAATTACAGAAAAGAGGTGCCAAGATCAGGAACTCAAAAATTACAGTATTGCTAACATTATTTTATCACCTCCACAACCATGCAAATAAAACAATTATTTCTTCACCTACATATTTGTAAATGCTTTTTTCTAGAAATACTCTTTCGACATAAGCAGGGATTTTTTTGCTGCATTGTTTTTGTGATTGTGTCATCCCAGAAGACTCCACTATCTTTTAATGTAGTTTTTTTCCTTTGTTAAACTCTTTTGTCTAGGACTGACTCATTTAGGATGGTGAGAAAATTTCCTTCTTCTCCCTATCTACCTGTAGAGGGGAATAGTGAGAATGTAAAAATTCTATTCACAAGATATGCCCATGTTTTCAAAAATCTAGTAGAAGAGCTAAGTGATATTTATCACTGATAATTTAAAGTGAAGAATTATTATCATTTGTGGAATCCAGGTGTCCACACAAAGAAATCTCAGTTTTCTTCTTAGTGTTTTTTTTCTTGCTTGGAGATCTATTTTATATGCACAGAGTAGTTTTTCAAAAGAAAATTAAGAAGTGGAAATAATTAATTGGTGGAAAAGTAGTTAAGTATTTTCAGCTTAATATTGTTTTGTCTTCTTTTTACATCCTGGAATAGACATTTCAAAATGATGTCTTCCAACAGATGTTTCTAGCCACTTTCAGACACCTTTAAAAGTAACTGGCTGGTAGGCAGCCTCAAGCTATTTGTTGTACTAAAGAGGCTGATGAAAGGGACTATGCAGCAGTAGAGCTCCCCAGAATTCTTCTAATGGCTTTCAGAGAGTTCCTACTACTAACACTAGTACTGGCTGCCTGTCGAAATAAAGATATAAGACCATTAACTCCATATACTCCCAGCTTAGATTCATCTTTCCAAACTTTAAAGATTTAATGATGGGGTCTCAGTTAGGAATCGCATCAGCTGTGTTTCCCCCGCAGTCAATAGACAGACCTTTTAGAAGATTAATCACTTCTTAAAGAGGGCTCAAATACTGCTGGAGGAATCACCCTTCTCTCTAAGCCTGAGGAGCCAAGGACTATGTGCTATGTTCATTGTTGATTGCTTAAAGACAGGACTTCGCTTCCATCCGTCCTCTCAAGTATACAACAAACTGTATCATCCCTGGTGGAGTTTACTCCTTTTCATTTTCTTTCCTGACTTCAGCCTGAGCCTTCCTCCTCTCTGAAAATTTACACTTTCTCTCATACTGGCAGTTCCTCTCTGTGATCATAGTATCACCTGTTCATCACAAAACCCCCTTCACTGCTGTTCTAGTCTGTTTTGTTTTCCACTTTGGTAGCATTTTCAGCCATATGCAGACTTCTTCAGGACAGCACTGACCATTCCTTGCTAGCAGTTACTGCTGTTCGCTCCCCTGCGAGTACCTTGCATGCACCTTCTACATCGTTTAAAGGATCCAGTCTATCTCCATTGACTATGTTAAAAAACTTACAGGGAAGTTAAATCGCAGAGTGTGACATGCTGCTATCTTCATCATGTGACTCCCTTCCTCTCTGTAAAGTTGTTAGAGGAACTAACCATAGAAGAGGAATGATTTCTGTTTCTAAACATATGACTGTGTAATATAAAACTGCTGTCTTATACTATTTGAGGCATAACAGAGTATTCACATATCCTGACAGTACATGTGTTAGTATTAGTACTGAATGGCAAATTTTGACCCACCAAATTAACAATGACGGTCAAAGTTTTTTGCAAAAAGTGTATAAAAAGAATTAAGTGAATATGTTATTTTTGCAATAAGCATCCTGCATTTCTCTCTAAATCATCTCTGAAAGCTGATACAACAAAATTTTGGAGACATTTTGGATATACATAGTATCATAGAATCATAGAATCACAGATCAGAATCACAGAATCACCCGGGTTGGAAGGGACCTCAAGGATCATGCAGTTCCAGCCCCCCTGTCTAGCAGGGCCACCAAAAACACACATTCAGATCAGGTTGCCCAGGACCCCGTCCAGCCTGGCCTTAAACACATCCAAGGACGGGGCATCCACAACCTCCCTGGGCAACCCGTTCCAGGGCCTAACCACTCTCCTTGTAAAGAACTTCCCCCTAACATCCAACCTAAATCTTCCCTCCCTCAAATCACTCAGGTTGGAAAAGACCTTAAGGATCATTGAGTCCAATCACAACCTAACCATACTACCCTAACTCTAACAACCCTCTGCTAAATCATGTCCCTGAGCACCACATCCAAATGGTTTTTAAACGCATCCAGGGATGATGACTCAACCACCTCCCTGGGGAGCCTATTCCAGTGCTTAACAGCCCTTTCTGTAAAGAAGTTCTTTTTGATATCCAACCTAAACTTACCCTGATGCAACTTTAGGCCATAATACATACGTACTCACACTCCCATCAAGATCTGAAATCATCAAAGGAAGGATTTGGGGTTGTATTGTTGTTGAAATTGTCTCTAATGGTTGGATGAAGATATGAAAAACATAACTGAAAGACAAATAAACCATTTAGATTGAAACTAAAAAGTAAGAGGAAGGCAGAAGAACCGGGGAGGGGGAGAGTACCAAAACACTTTCACTAAGAGCTGAGAGTAAAGTAATCTTTACTAGCACAGTCAGTGACATCACAGTATATCAATAGTTGTTCAGGATATCTCAAAAGACATATGGCAGAATCAAATGCATTAGAGGAAAAATAAAGATTTCAGATACAAGTTCTTCTATGATACTTAATCACTATTTTAAAAATTCTTGGGAAGCCAATCCCACACGAAATGTTAAGATAAAACACTTCTTTTCTTAACTGCAAAGACTGAAAGTGAAGTTGATTTTTTCACGTTCTTCTGATGTCCTTGGAACCTGGTCTTCCCTTTAGGGTTTTCTATGTTACACAGTGAAATGTGGTTAACACAGTCACTAATGCATTTGACTTCCTTATTCCCCTCTGGAACATATTTTACTTCAACAGATGTTTTCAAAATAATTAAATGGTGGTGAGCATGCATTATTGACAATGTCTGATGCCTCACTAATGCACTCCACATTTAAACATTTGTCACCAGCAGAGCTGTGTGTTCAGGAATGTTGTGTTCTTTATAAATAACTTCTGTAAAGTACCTGGATTTTGAATGTGACAAAAAATAGGGAAATTCTGATATCTGCTAAATATTAATATGCCATGAATAAAATTGTGCCAGGTTGCTTTCTGTAGCCATGACAACTGAAGTTTGGTTGTTTTACAATGCTTTTTAAAGTAGAAAGTAATTCACCTCAAAGGTCCTATCATGAGCCACTCTGAATGAAATTATTTAGCACCTAATTATTAAAGAATGATTACATTTCTGTGAAAAACTATGCAGCAACTGCCAAAATTTTATACTTAAGTGTTAAATATTGGTGAAAAATCTAGGCATTATCTTAATTAAATTATATTTTATCTTTTCCAAAACCCAATGCACTGTGAAGATAAAATCTTTTTTGTTTGTTTTTTATTTTTTGTTTATATTTAAAAGGTAAGGAGGGAAAGGAAAAACGAAATTATCCAGCCTTTTTGGTTACATTAATAGTTTCTCTTAAAATTCAGAAGTTATTACAACAATTCTGTAATAAAATTATATTACATGTCCAAGCTAAAATAAAGCAGACTTTTTCTGCTATTAGGATTTAATGATAATATTATAATTAAGCTTCTCATTAATTTCTTCATGCTTTATATTGAGTTACTGTCCCCTGCAGATTTGAAATGAAATGATCATATAATTACATTCGTCCATTTTTAAATGAGGATATTTAGAATGTAGGTTTGCACCTAGGGTTCCCTGAAATTATAAATCATGAATAAAATTACGAAATCGCTGTTTCTGTTGAACCTCCTAATTAGAAAGAACTGCAGAAAGAATGTTACTTAAACTTCACGGATAAAAATGTCTGATGCCCAAGCAGAAATAGAATGAGTTATTTTATATACTTATTTTTATGTATACATGAACAAAAACACAACGAATACTGATATTTGCTCTATTTAATGTTACAAAAGATAACTAATTAAAATTATTTAGTCCATGTGATATCACAAAATGAAGACATGATATACTTGGAAACTTCTAATTTTTCACCTGGTTTTCCATCTTTGCCATTCTGCTGATAAAATCATATAAGAGAAAATAAAAAATATGAAATTGTTTTGAAAGCAAGATTCCAAAGACACAAATTAATATTTGTTAATAATTGCTATTGAAGTCTCATAGACGTATTTCTTTATTGGAGAGACATATTCAGGTGTGATATCCCTGGAGGTATATACTATCAACTACTCAGAAATGGAAGAAATTGAAAATAAAGTAAGAAAAACTCATATTCTTCCTTACTATCTGCCTATTTAGTAATAACAAGAAAGAAAAAAAAAAAGGAAAAGTAAACAAAAATCTCTAAAGACTCCAGAAAACTGAAGGAGATGTTAATTCTCAACATTTAAACAATGTCTTTTCAATGTCTTTTACATTCTTGAAGAATAAAATAGTCAGTGTTGGAAGAAAGTGTTTAAAGCACTATCAAAAAGACAACTAACAAAATAGACTGATGTTCCTTAATTGAAAAGTAAGTTATATTAAATTCAGAGAGTCCATAATAAATTTCAATCGGTATGTAACTCATTTAGAAACCTATAGCAAAATGATAATTATCAACTGGAGCAGATAAGGTCTGTAAAGTGATAGGAATACCAGTCACCACTTTCATTTCTAGTCACCTCTGAAAACATCAGCAGTGTTCATGCATGAAGAAAATTCAGAGAAGACTTTTTCCCTAAGATACATATTAAGACATCTCAAATTCATTGCTAAAATGGGAAACAGAGAAAACAGCGAAGAAATATGGAATATTCAGGAATAACTTAAAATAACCATAGAGGAACGAGGACAAAACTTCCCTATACTCTCTGAAAAGTAATGAAAATAATGCCATTACAGCACAGGAGAAAAGGATATGCTTTGAAAAAAATAGGAGAGTAAATTTCCTTAGGTTTTTGAGAAGAAACATGTAGCAGATACACAACTTTTAGACACTGACAAAATCACTAAATGAAGAGCAAAAAAAAAAAAAAAAAAAAAAAAAGAAAACAGAAAAGTAGAAAGATACAACATTTTTAAGAGACAACAGATAATATTCCCACAAAATTCCCTGGCAAAATTAAGGATGCTAATGACAACCTCTACTAGCAGTCTGTGGCAGCTTAGTTAAAACTGATATTTGATGCCTTCATTACCAACTGTTTTTCAGGACACACTATGTTCAGAAAAATGTAAAAACACTTTAAATGGAAATACAAATTCTACAATATATAAATACTGCCAGCAATACTACGGTATTAGTACAAAATTTGTTAAGAAAAAAGCAAGTAAGTAGTGGTTTTAAAGGTGTAACAGTACCTCCACTTCTGACAGCAAAAAATTGCCTTCCCAAACATGAAAAAATACTGTGAATTATTTCTGGGACTTCCCGCACCCAGACAAAAGATGAAAACCAAAGTAAAGGCAATGTTAAGAATTCAGAAGGTATCAATATCATAATTAAAAAATAAAAATGAAAATTCACTACCATATATTAAAAAAAACACAGCCATAAACACTGATTATTCAGTGAGCATATGTTTGACAGAGGTATCAGCTCCTGAACAGGCCTTGAAGAAAGTACAGAAAAGAAGGATTAAAGCAATACCAGTTGCTACAGATTCTTATGACCATGAGGTTATATATATCTGAGATTCCCTCAGAAGCTGACTCATGAAAATGGTGGTCGTACTTGATAGCCTTGCTTACTCGTTGTAGACTGTGGTATAACTGTAGAGAAGAAAACTTCTGGGCAGAAACCATATTACTGTGCCTGACATCTTCTTGTGGAAAACAGATTGAATCTTTTTCTTTCGTTTCAGTGATTGATAGGACCAGAGATTTGGAGGTGTACGATGTGATCTGTTTGCTTGCAACAACAAATTGTTAAAAATATTTCAAGTTCTAAAGCTTACAAACCTCTGCTTTAAAGTATCGTGTCAAACATTTTAAAAGTCATGCAGAGTTTTGGAATGTAGAAACTAGGAAACGGAAAATAAAAATAAAAACAGAAAATAAAAATAAAAACTATTTTCCAACTGTTCCTTTTTCATCACAAAGTCCCTTCTTCAGACAGAAGATTTCAGGTCAGATTTCTTTGTCATTCTATCCTTCGTAGTGGGAGTGAAAGGTTACTTCTGTCATTCCACTTTAAATGTGGCAAAATACACAAGGTCCCAAAAGAATACGCATAGTAGAGGTGGGGAATATGTGGTTTCTGTTGACATTCTCAGAATACAGCGTAGCTGGGCAAAGACAGATGCTTTTCACTAAGCAGGTCAGCAATACAGCTGCTGTGCCATACTCTCACTCACTTCACAGGGTTTAGTTATCATTTATTCTGGCTCAGGCAGCACAGATTAAGGAGCATCAATGAACTGGTGTCCTAGAGAGTGGCAAACTAAGAATTACTTGGATAAGCCACTGAAAAGATTATATGGAAAGGAAAGGTGTGCAGAAGGCAGTCTTAAATTTCTCAAGACTAGTTCAGAGGTTATGGCAATGCTTTAACAGCACAATGAGCTATCTGTCTCATAAATGAGAGGCAAAGACTTGCACTGAAGCAGAGATTCACTGTTTTTTCATGTTTTGCTGAAAGTATTTTCAAATGTCAACAAACAAACAAACGACAAAAACAAAAAATCGAAAGGGATGATTATATAATTGCCCATTCATCTTACACGCTGTTTTTATTTTCACTTTTCTAGTCCCATAATAACTGCTTTTATGAGTGATAATCTCAATTTACCATTAAGATTGCTCTTGAGTTTTGTTGCTTCTCTTTTTCTTGGCCATTCTAGTCTTCTTGCTTTCTGTTCATACTTACCCTGCAGCTTCATTTGCAATTGAGATAGGACATCTAAGCACAAGTTATTATAATCTGAGGGCAGAAGGAAGTATTTCTGCTGTATATTAAGCTTTTCAACCAGGTAAATGAAGATGAATTGAGAAACCGTTGTAAAATGTTGAGTATTGTAATTCCAGCTCTATGGCAGATTGACAAAGAAAAGGGAGGGAGATGGAGATAAAAAGTTGTCAACTCTTATATTACAATATAGCACGTCTTCCATCCCACTAAAGTAAAACAAAATGGTTTCCAGGAAGAGATAAACTTCTTCCCGAGGCTATATATTGACTATCTCTGATTCAATTCATTTCTCCTCTAGGTTGAATGTAAAGGGTATATGTATTTGCATATTACAGTACATTTTCTCCTTTCTTTTCTTCTTCTTTTTCTTTTTCCTTTTTTTTTGGTTTTTATTTCTTATTTTTCTTTTTTTATTATTATTTTAAGCTTTCATTCTAATGCTTACAGCTCCACTTTCAGAAGAATTTTATACTTTTTTTTTTTGCCAAAGTGAAGGAGATCTTAAAAGAGAAAAGGTTTTTTGAAAGAAAAATGCTAAAAGATAGTCCAGTCAATAAAAATTATTTCTGTTTTTATTCTTAAAATCTTTTCTCTTTTATCTTAATCATATGCATCATAGTATACAGTTTTTCTCCTACTGGTTTGTAAAGAAGGCTTATGATTAATTTATAAGCAATACTAATTAGTAGAGACAAGTGAGCACTGAAAACCCCTTACAATGATGAAGCTCCCTTTTAAAAACCTCCAAGTTCTTCAGGTTTGTTAGGAATTTTCTGCTCTAGTACAGGTTACTTAAAAGTCACAGCTCATTTGAAAAATGAGGGTAAAAATAAAATAGCAACAAATAACTGAAATAAAAGTGAAAGTTGACTAGTCCTCTGATTTCACTCTGACCTGAGAGCACTCCAGCTCTTTCTGAGGTATTGAAAAGAATCTGGTTAGAAAATGGTTAGGACCAGTTTCTGGTTCTGCCAACCTTATTTTCATCTGCTAATTGATCATTTTCATCTGCTAATTGTAGCCTGTGTCTGGACTGCACCTATCCTGAATACCAAACTGATTTTCACAATAAGGACCTAGAGACCTGGTGCCCAACCGTGAATGTGTTATGGGCCTATAGACCAAATCTGAGCTATGTATATCTCTTCCCCTGGTACATGGGGGATGCCATAACTACTGGCACCAACTATAGGTCACACCTATAAATGAGAGAATTAAAAGCTAAGTGTTAAAGAGCTGCTTATCTTGAAGTGTAAACATCCAAATACTTATGCTAACAGCTAAGATGCCAATCACCTGTTATATGGCTTTCTCAGCAATACTGAAATGTTAGAAGTGTTGAAAGATGAGTATCACTAAAAAAGCAAAATAAATTAATGACTGCTATAAATATGAACAATATGGAGAGGAAACAAATTGCAGCAACAGTGACTCGGGATCCTAAAATAATGAGAGTAGATGATGGTGTGTCAACCCATCCAAACTGCAGAGACTAAGACTCAAGATATCCTATATTCTGAGTGTAGATGTTATATGAGCTTTAAATATTTGTGATTTTGTTTAAAAATTTGATGCCTTTGGATGACATGTTGTAATGGAATTATTTTCCTTTACGATAACATTTTCTTTAATTTTTTTCATTTTCATGAACAAATGCTGATATTCTGAGCTTATCGACATGGTCTAGGAGGTGGGACTTGCAGAAAACACTCGTTAAAACTTATTTGCAGTTTTATAACACAACTTCAATTTTTGTGTGATTTGCTACTACTTCTCATTCATTATACATTACTAATGCTTCAGTGATTTTCAGTGTTCTCAGTCTCACCAGCAGAAATGTAATGCTTACGTATTATACCTCCTATCTAGCCCCACAAAAACACTAGCGCTACAATTATTCTTTTCATATATCCAATTTTTTTGTCTGATTTGCAAACTACTGATGTATGCCACAGACAGAGAACAGATAGAGAGGGTAGTGAATGGTAGGAAAGCAGAGTAACAGGAATCATACAAAGAAAGAACAGCATGTAGGAGATAAAGAGGCAAAAAATCAAACCAAATGAAAAAAGTACTGACCTCAAACAGATAGTCAAGTGAGAGACAGAAAGGTAAGAATAGAACAATTATTTTTGCTTTCACATAAAAATAAGGTGAATGTTTAAATTTTCACGTAAACCATTGTGAGAATTTATTACAAGCCACCTAGTCAGGAGGAAGAAGTTGATGAGATCTTCTACAGACTGTTGAGATTATCTTCACAATCACAGGCATCTGTTCTCAAAAGGGACTTCAGTTATCCTAAAATTTGATGGAAAGGCAACACTCCCAGGCACGCACACACAGTTCAGGAGATTCATTCATGTGTGGAAGGTAACTTTCCAACAGGTGTACTGCTGGATCACTTTCCTACAAACAAGAAGGACTGACTAGGAATGTGAAAGCTGGGGCAGTCTTGGATGAAGCAACGTGATAGTGGATTTCAGGATCTCATGTGGAAGAAATGAGGCAAAGAGGTGCTTGAGGACTGAAGGAAAGCAAATGTCACTCTAGTCTTCAAAAAGGATATGAAGTAGAATCCAGGAAACTACAGACCAGTCAGCCTCAGCCCAGTCTCTGGGAAGTTAACAGAACAATTTATTCTGAATTTCCAAGGAAGAGGAAGAAAAGAAGATTGTCAGCAGCAGTCAACTTGATGTAATGACCAGCTGGGTACATGAGGGGAGAGCCATGGGCGTTGTATAGCTTGATTTCAGCAAAGGTTTTTTATGGTCTCTCACATAACATCCTCGTAGCTATTTTTAGGAAGTATGAGACAGATAAATGGACAATGAGGTTCCTGTTACCCAGGGGCCAATCTTGTACAATATCTTCATCAATGACATAGATAAAGGGAAAGAATGCACCTCCAGCATGTTTGCTGATAATACGAAGCCTGGTCTAGTATTGAGTGGCCCTGCATGTGACAGGGGAGTTGGAGATTCATGATCCTTGAGGTACCTTCCAACCCTGGCCATTCTGCGATTCTCCAGAGGGAGCAGCTGATATATCAAATGGCTGTGCCATCCTCAATCAAGAAATGAGCAGGTTAGAAAGTTGGGCAGGGAGGAACCTTATGGAGTTAAACAAGGGCAAGTGTAGAGTCTTACAACTGGAGATGAATAACTATCAGTACAGGCTAGGGGCTCACTTGCCAGAAAGGAGCTCTGCAGAAAAGGACCTGGGGGTGGACAACACGTTGGCCATGAGCCAGCAGCATGCCCTTGTGACCAAGGAGGCAGATGTTATCATGGGATGCATTAAAAAGAGTGTGGCCAGCAGGCTGAGGAAGCAATCCTCTCCCTCTACTTTGCCCTGGTGAGGCCACATCTAGGGTGCTGTGTCCAGCTCCGGGCTCCCCAGTAAAAGAAAGATAGGGAATTTCTAGAGAGAGTCCAATGAAAGGCTCCAAAGATGATTAGGAGCCTGGAGTATCTCCTTTATGAGGAAAAGCTGAGAGACCTGGGACAGTTCAGCCTGAAGAAGAAAAGACTGAGGGAGGATCTTATCAACACTTATATGTATCTAAAGAGCAGGAGTCTAGCAGATGAGGCCAAGCTCTTTTCAGCAGTGCCCAGCAACACAAGAGGTACCAGACAGAAACTGGAACATAGGATGTTCCATACAAACATGAGAAATAAATCATTTACTTTGAGTGTGACAGAGCACAGAAGCAGGCTGCCCAGAAACATTGTGGAGTCTCCTTCTCTGGAGATATTTAAAACCCACCTTGAATCTTTCCCGTGTAACCTGCCCTTGGAACCTATTTTGGCAGGAAGGTTGAACTAGGTGATCTCCGGCAGTCCCTTCCAACCCCTGTGATTTTGTGATTATTTCCTTGATACGCAGATGGCAAATTATTCATGAAAACTGGCATTTTCTATCTATCTGGTTTACTAAACTAACTACTCAACTTTTTATCTATAAAAATTTTTAGTTTTTATTCATTTAATTAAAGAATTAATTAGGTTCTCATCACACTATTTCTAAGAATGTTCGTAAGTCTAGCAAGTTGTACAGCCACCACACACTCACAGTCCTTACACTAAATCACTACTTTACCCTTTACAAGGTTAAAATGAAATCACAGACCTCAAATTCTAATTTATAACAATTAGGGGAAAATATATTTCCTTCCTACACGTCTCACTATGCTTTAGAGAAGAAAAGATGAGACAATTTGAGAAATGTGGGAAGCAGTTTGTAGCATGCCTCCTTGAGAATGTCAGCAAATAATCCTAAACTGAACATCTCTGGATTTGCTGTGGTTGCTGTAAAGACTGCTGATTGCATGAATTTGCCTAGCTGTCTGTGCCACTTTAGCAGCAAAACTTCCTACAGTTCAATTATACACAATAGCCTTCCATAATATCATTGAGAAATAAATTTCCAGTGTTCTTGCAAACAGCTGCTTTTTCTGCAAGCCAGTGGAAAGGACCTTTAATGAACATTTATGAGACCATCAGCTGGAGCAATCCTTCTCCCCCAAGCAGTGGAGCTGCTGGAGCAGGCGCCCCAAGAGGCGTTCTACCTGAATGCACTTTGCCAGATTGATGAGCCTCCTTCCGACAGCTGACTTTTTGTGCAGAGAATTTGTTTGGCATGCGCAAGCTGCTTACATCAATATATTATTAAAAGAGGAGGAGGGAAGGAGCTACACAAACTTGTAGCTGTATTTACAGAATTTCTAGCTGTGCTTGTGTATAAATACATGCATCTTTTAATCTTTTTTTTTTTCTTTTAATGTAAAACATGTGGTGTCATCTCTTCACTTCCCAAATACATACCTCTCTGCCTATTTGTCCTCCCTGGCTGCCCCTCCACTCACATTCTAAGATAGCCTTTTTCCCCCCTAAATTCTCAATGGTCCTTAGTACAAACATGCATAGAAAGGTTACTCAGCGGGTTTGCATAGTAAACACAAATGGATATTGTTCTTGACATCTTGTGAACTTGTTTCTCTCCCTTGTATCTTGAGAGAACACAGGACCTTCTGGGCCTGTATGAGCCTTACTGCATTTTTAATGATCATCCCTGAAATGCAGGGGAGCAAGATGTTGTCACCTCGGCATATTTTATCCCTGATCAAACATTAGTTGGCAGCTGTTCTAAACTTGTATCGCTGTCGCATCTATGCCTGCTGCTGGCTTGGTGGCAAGAATGCAAAATCTCACTGAGCTTCTTTTTCACATCTCTTACTTGCTCTTATCTCCACCTTGGAGTCCTGCTTTCCTCTTTTGCAACATGAAATCTTTTCCAGCAAACTTCAGTACACAGTGAAAAGAATTAGCACTGAGTTGGTTTGCCCTATAGAGTGTTCTTGCCAAAATCAAGGTAAAATATGTCAAGTCCTTAAAACATTTTAAGCTATAAAGGTAACTTCATACACAAGGGTAACAGCAGACGTGAAGGCACATTCTCTGTGTTTCATATGGAACTGTTCTTCCATATGAAAAAAAATATATATATTTTTTTCTGGATCCCAAACAAGCAAATCTGTTCTCCTGTGAGAGAGTTCATTTCAGCATCATCTTTGTAAATGCATGAACAACTTCTGAGTATTACATCTACAGTATCTACAAGTTAGTAGATTGATAATTACAATTTATTAATTTTCTGCTTTAACAAATTAAGTGCAACTATTTTTGTAAGTGCCTACTGGACAAAAGGACAGATTTTTGTGCAAGAACATTCAAAACAAAATAAGATGGCACCATGAAGACCTTGACATCTTCTTTCTAATGCTGTTAAGATGTTGTAGAAAAAGTGTTCAGAAAGCCAATGAAATGTTAAGCGAGTTTAGAAATCCAGGGAGGATATGCTGAGATTGCGAATTGATTTGGTCAAAACTTAGATCATCTTGAGTACTATGTTCTTTTCTCCTTACTGCACTGGGGGAGGGCAGTGAGAAGACTTTGCAGTACTTGAAAAGGTAAAGAAAGGCAACAAGGCTAATCCAGGATTAAAGAAGATGAGCTCTGAGGACAGTCAGAGATATCTTTAAACCATATGGCCCAGAGGGAAGATATGTAAAATGGGAATCCCTTGAACAAGTACACACTGACAACTGAAGTCATATTTTTTTTCTGGATTTGTACACATGCAAGATATATATAAATGCAAATAGGAAAAATGTACTTAAGAGGATCACAGAAATGTAGTGTGCCTGGGATCACAAATATTTCACTGTAAACTAAACTGAAGTACAGAGCTCAAAATAGGTCTTTGTTAAAGAAAGCCAGAGCAGAGTCAAAAATTTTTGACAACCCACTAACTTCCTCCACAGCTCTCTTCTCAAATACTGTGAAATCATCACAATTTATTTCAAAAGGTGGTTTTAGATTTTTTTGTTGTGAGGCACTGTTGAGTTAAAAATTACCTTCTGAAAAGAATTCTTCCATAATTCAATTTCAAGTAATGCTTAACTTAGCTGAATTAGGAAGTGCATTATGAAAATATTTTTCCTCCACTATATTTTCATTTTCTAATATGCATTTTCTGTTTGTCCATACTGTTTCATTTATTCTCTCTATTCTGACAAGAATGAGGAGATCTTGCGTGAATCCTTGTTTTTCCCTAGCTCTCAAAGTAGACATTGCCAGAGAAATGTCACAGAAAATTCTGAATTTGCAGGCATGAAAGTCCTTTTCAGGGAAAGGGAATAGCATCAGAGGAGACTATGAGCAGACTTCTCTCACATACTATGTGATTACTTGCAGTGGAGTAGCAATGAGAAAAATAGGCCTTCTCTACATAGTGCTTGGGAATAAAGAGGGCCTAAGATGAGATAGTAGGCTATTTTGTCACAGAATTTCTGTATAAAGTGAAGTCGTGTGAATCTGAACAGTTAACAGATGGATTAGAGACCCAATTATTTGTGGTACTGTTTATGAACTCCAGCACACTTAGTATAAAAGAGGCAGCCTGTGCCCTAGCAGATCTGCCAAGAGCCCAGCAGAATGGGCCTGTGGTGTTTATTTGAGCCCTGTGACACAAACAGTATAGTTCTTTTGCACTAGTAGTAATGATGGTGATAATTAAATGAGCTTTTGAAAAGCCCTTCAAAAGAATGTGTTTCCCTTTGACTGAGACAGGCTACAGTGCAAGTATGTCACAAAGACAGTTTGAATTGGATGACGTTACAGCCCAATTCAGTCAAGTCTCATGCCCGCTCATCCATTTGACTCCTCAGAAGCCTGAGTGGCAGTCTGATGGGGATCTACAGACTAAATTCCCAGGATCTTCAGCTCCTGTTCTATTTGGCAAACTGTTTCATGTCACGATCCTCAAAGATGTTCAGGGATGACATGAAGATTGTACTGCGGCTCTTTCACCATTCATAGTTACTAATATCTTTCCAAATCACAAAATCACAATTGCAAATTGTTCCAGAGTTCAAAAGATTGCTCTGTTTAAAAGCAGTGATGAAATTCCGTTAAAATTCTAGAACAAGTTTTACGTAAAACACTAGGAAAAAAAAATTGGAGGAAAAAAACTTTGCTTCAAAACTTCAGTGTTTTGGCATAATTGGAAGGTTGAAGACTATTAATGTATATTTAAATGAGGATGGAAATTCAAATTGAAATAGAAATGTTGAAGATAAACAAAATTAAAACATTTTAGTTATTTTTGGTCAAAATGTAAGTGATTTAATGAAGATTATGAGGTATTTAGACAAGTAATTGTTACACGTGGTCATAGCACTGCACACATCCTCAGCTAGCTAACATCCCATGAATGGACTAACCACATTTCCACTTGAGTAGGCAAAGATGTTTGAAAATTTTCCTACAAGGCTTTGGTAGCATTGAAGGTCAGACAAGCTCTGTACATGATGGCTTGCAAGAGCGGGGATGAGGTTCAGAACCTGAGAAGTACGTTCTTCTGTAATTTTGTCACCTCTTTTGCAAGGAAGATGAAGGTAGACTGAAAACAAAACAGGCATAGGTTTTTGTAAACATTTCCAGTGAACAATCACTTGATTAACAAAGTGATTATTTCCTATTTCTTCATATCTTCAAATCAAAGCTGACTATTTTTCAGGAAATTATGATCTCACTATGGAACACCTCTGTCAGATGTTCTGCCCTATAATATGAGACAATCATACTAGAAAAATAGTGCCTGTGACCTCAAACTCATGTTGTTAGTAAAGAATAAAAAGAAGATAATTAAGGGGGTTTGGGATGTTAGAAAGTTATGTTTTAAATATTACAGAGAAGTTCAATCCCATTAGTCACTTCAGGAAAATAAATTTGGTATCCACATTGTATGAAAAAAGCTTGCCTCGTGCCTGGTTTACAGCTGAGGAGGCTGAGCAGGAGTCAAGGGAGACTATCTCTTTACAATGTCATGATGGTGACTGATAATTTGATGGCTACTCCCAGGTCTAGGAATGATGGCAGCTGATCCAGATACATCATAAAATGTGCAATACATAACACAAAATATCAAGATAAAAGCTTTCTCCAGTGGACAAAATTCTCAGGCTACCACTACCCTGGTGTCAGGTTAAAGTTTGCGTCAAACATGAAACATTGTTCAACATAGCACGTTGCAACTGATCAGAGGAAAGCGTTTATTTCAGCCTTTCCTTTCTTCTTTTTCACAAATGATTCCATAGTAGAAAAGTACTGAAAATTTTCTCCATCCTGACTTCTTCAAATTTTAGACTACACCAAAATTTTTCCAGTTTACTGTCTTAATCAAATAGGCTGCTTATATACACCCACTCTTGGTTGGCTTTTGGATCAAAACTCTTTCTTTTCTCTAAACCAGCACAGCTTCAACAGAGGGATAGGACATCTGCCCATTGCACCTAAATCTTCTCTCCTTCTCCTCAGGAGCTGAAACCTTTAACAGTAACAGCTGTTCAAAATGGAGTGGAAATTTGCTTTTTTGCTACATGAGATCTTAGTCATCAGTCTCTCATTGGCTTCTCCTCAAGCTATGGTTTACAAGTCTGTTACTGTCAAATCCTTTAAACAGTCTAGCCCCTTCAACATGATTGTGTAGAGTTCTTTGAGGTGCTAGGCAGTAAGAACACAAATAGAAGATCAGATAATGAAAAATAGAGCCTTTAGAAGAGTCTTAGCTGAAACTTTTATCCAGGAAGTAAGAGATATAGACTGGAATCACAGTATCTTCCCTTATCCTCAACAGGACAGTAATTTTATTTCAGATAAGCCCCTCTTTGCAAATTGTGCCTTGTGATACATTGTCTTTCTGTGCCTTCTCAATTCCCCCGTTTTACCTAAATATCCAGTGGAAGAGAGGAAGACTGGAAACAAATCTAGATAGCAGAGAGTACAACACTTGTCCTGATTCTGCTGAAGTTTTATGGCGTTTCAGTTGCTGCTGAGCATGGGTCACTCTTCTTCCACCTTACTAGCATCACTGAACTCACTTTTTTACACCTATCCTCTATCCATACTTTCTACAGAAACACAATACATCTGCTTGTGAACAACACACCAGCCGGACACACCAGAATTAAACATTGTACTTTCTCCCATCTACCTGGCACCTACCTTACACTGCAGTTGAAATGGTCTCTAATAATGAGGTCCTTGTTAATGAGGGATATGCCTTATCTTTTGTTAATTTATATCAGCATTATGTGTTTATAAAAAATGCAAGCACACTTCCCTTTGGGTTTTCTACCAGAACCTTTTAGTCTTTCCCCAATTTACAGGATTAATTAATGTTAGTGGGATTAATTTGCTCCATTTATCATTGTTCTTCCTTCATTGTGTTGGTCTTAATCTATAGGTGGAGAGTGTACTTAAGGCAGAAATGATCATTTGCGGTAATCTTAATCAGAATAGTCTATTTGACAAGATATACAGTAGAACTCGGAAGAATTTTCTGTCCTTTTCTTAAAAGCTATAAGAATATTAATTCCTATTCTTACTTTCTCTCTCTTTTTTTTTTTTTTCTTTTTGGTAAGGGTTGGGGAGGAAAGGATCTTATGCATAATTTAATTGCTTTGTCTTTCTCCCTCAGGTCAGTATATTATATTATATTGAAAAGTAATTATGCAGCGAAAGTAAAATGTCAAACTGCAGATGTCTGGTAACAAGTAGTACAGATGTGAACGATTCTATTATGTGCCATCTCACAGACATCTTTATACCTTTCTTCTGAAGCTTCACCCTATGCGCAAATATGTTTGAGTATTTACGCGCTCTGGATGAGATTTGCTTTTTTTCCCCCCTTCACAGCATCTAGATCCCAAGCTGGGTTGCCTTGTTGGCAATGATTGATTACCCAATATCTAATTAAACCTGATCCAATCACTTATTATGCAGAGTGGAACAAACAAACTGAAGTCGACTGTCAGGCCCGTGATTGATGATACTGCCAATCCAGCTTTTGTTGCGTCTAATGTCCTGACGCTTGTTACAACCAGCCAAAGCTGCGCTGGACAAAGCGTTCTGTCACTCTTCACACAAATTCACTCCCCTCCCCATGATGCTCCCCTCTCTCCTCCCCACCACCCTTTTTTTTTTTTTTTTTTTTTTTTAAAAAAAAAAAAAAAAATTGAGAACAGCAGAGGTTCTGTTTGGGTTAGTGTGTACAATGAGATCAAAGTCCCCTAGAGATCCAGAGTCCTTGAGTGGCAAGGAGTGGAAGAAAAGGAGTATGCCTGTGTGGAGGGGGGGCTGGCAGGAGGTGCACTTGGTATGGTAATGAACCTACCTTGGGGAGAGTGACAGATATGACATTAAAGCAAACCTAGCAGGGTAATAATTTCTTTTCTATTGTCTGCCAGGGAGGATTCTCTTCGCAGCTCTCATTTATAAATTTTTTAGTTTTAATGTTTTAATTATTTAAAATGCAAATAGGTTCCCAAAGAAAGAAGCAGAAAACACAAATTCCCTAAATAAATTCAACTTCTGAAGTTGCATTCACACATTGCAAAACCTTTTACTTCTGACTAGCATTTAACTTAAACAAGGTAAGTTTAGAGGGTGGTTTTTTGTTTTCCGTTTTTTTTTGTTGGCTTTTTTTGTAAGTCAATAAATAGTCAAAATTACCTACAGTTTTTCAGATTTGTACTTTTACTAGTTCAGCTTTAGGGGTTTTTGTTTGTTTATCCAATTGATTGATTTTGAGTATAAATGAAATAAAATATTAGATATAATTTCAAAGAATAAGTCAGAAAAGTGCAAACAGATCATTATGCTATATTTTATTTTCTGATGCGTTGCATCAGAATGTTGTATGTGTTGCAGATGCTCGGACTATACTTATATATACGAGAAATTCACAATGAGTGACAATTCACATCCCCTCACAAGTTTAAAATATCTATTCAATTTATCCATCTTGGTATAAATTATTCATACTGAACATGGGCAAGCCTTTACTTATGTGTGCACATGTGCTTGATTACCCTGTGAAAACTGGAAGAATTAGGAAATACATTTTTCAAAACCTTATCCAATCAATCATATACTTTCGATTCTATCACCTACTTCATAATCTTCTAACATTTCTTACTTCATGCAGTTTCAAAGAGCTGACATTGAAAACAAAATAAAACCAAACAAAATCCAGGAAGCTTTTAAAAGGTTTTACACTGAAACTAGAACTTCCTTCCAACAGCCACCTTTTCTGCATTAAAAAGACCGAAAGTATTAAGGATGGAGCAGGCAATATACCCTTGAAGTTTACTTATTTCCCCTCCAAGTCCAAACTCAGGAACTGCACATTTGGGCAAAAGCTGTGAAGGTGTCTAGGTCAATACATTTCAGTTCAATATTTTTTCATATCTAGAAAAGATGAGTACTTTATTTATGGTTATGTCTTAAATGTTTTGCCCCTTCACTGTGTCCCTTAGATTTAAATAGTATAACAACAAACGGATACATGAAATAAGCCTAACATCTCTAATGAAAACCCTTAAATCATACGAAAACCAAAACTATGAATATAGAAATTAGATTATAAAATCAGTTTTATCACTTTCAGTCTATGATGGCCTGTCATCATACTAGTGGTATACAGCTGCTTTCCAAACATGCCAAACTGGCCAAAAAATGATATGTTTTAGAGAAACATCAACATGAGTTCCTGTAAGTACCTATATTTTTGTGACAGGAAAATCTGTTAATATTTAAGCAACTTAATCTTAAAAAACGTAACATATACAAACATACATTTTAAAAGAAGCAAAACAGGAAGATAAAATACAGACCTTATCATTAGCAAAGGAAGACAATAGTTGAAGTGAATTAAATTACGCAAAAAATCAAAATATGAAAAAATATTTTAGAAGGTGCTGAACTACAGTGAAAACAATCATGTGAATGTCCAGTGCTGCATACTGATTACTACCCTTCATCTTAGTGCTTGCTACTGTCTCGCTGAGAGCCGTGCAAGCACTGATAGATTTGGAGGAAGGAGGAGAAGTATTTGTTAAATATACAATTTGTCCAGAAGAAAAAAACACCTAGTTTTCTTTCACATACTCAGAAGTATTACTCAGATAAGCTGAGGGCCAGACTGATGGGAGAAATGTGCAGCTGTGTAAGGACAGTAGAATAATTTCTCCTAACATCTAGATAGTTGGATTAAAATTTCATCATGCACAAAGGTCCTGGTGAATACAGAAATGATGTTTAACTAATTCACTAGTACATATAGCCAGAAACTTTAATGAGGCTTGTTGAATTATCTTGGAATCATAGAATCATAGAATTGCTCAGATTGGAAAAGACCTTAAAGATCATCAAATCCAACTGCAACCTAACCATACTACCCTAATTCTAACAACCCTCCGCTAAATCATGTCCTGAGCAACATATTCAAACAGTTTTTAAAAAACTGTCAAGCATGGAGACTTAATCTGTTGTAGACCTAGAGCTGACAAGTTCTGTAGAGAATGCTGAAACCTATTTTATTTGGTTCCAATTTTTGGCTTGGCTCTAGCTACCCATCCCGTCCTGTAATAAGCTAATAACTACTGTAGCAGTTTACTGGAACTAAAATTACAATTGAGTAAGTGGGAATAGACTCGAGACCTAAATATTTTAGCTATGCTTATGTAAGTGGAGTTAAGAAAATAAGGGAAAAATGAAAATAATCCAAGAAAACAAAGTAGGCTTCTCATAGCATTAAAAATAAATGTTTTACATCAGGGCAATAGGAGGCTAACATTACCAAAGAAAGCTAAATTTAGCCTTCAAAAGGTTATCTTGGGCAAGCACTTACGGTGCATTTCTCTAAATTTTCACTTCAATTAATCTCTAGAAATTCAGTGTCTGATCCCAATGACAGTAGCCTCTGGCTTCTTTAGAGCGACTGCTGAGGAAAAATTATCTGACACATATCAAACAAGCAAGAAATGACACTGGACAACATTAATCAAAACTTTCTCATTTCCTGAAGAATTAAGCATTAAATAATTAATTCCAGCACTACAGGCAGCTGTAAAAGAGGCCTCGTGCCTCCCCGCTGGTAAGAATTTGTCCTTGTCTAAAAGACTAGATTGATATATTTATTATTTATCAGATTAATCATGGCCAAGAACATTATAGATTGGCAGCAAAGCCCAGCCAGTTATATTGTAGTGGCCTGTTATTGGAGCTTGGAAAGGACTTGGTAAAACAGCAATATTCAAAAAGGAAAAGTATAGAACAATTTGCCCTCAAGCATTATTAAAAGAAAAAGAAAAGAAAAATAAGAAAAAAGGAAAACTATCTCAAATGCTTTTTCTTTTACACGCTTTGATTTGGTACCTTAGTGGAGTCTGCTGGATCCTGGGGTCATTTTTATTTCTGTTTGCAAAAGACTGAAGGATGGCTTTAGGATGTGGGCCAGAATATCAACTATTCCACATGAAGCCACAGTCATTAGTTTTAAAACAGAGTTTCAGGGGAAGACAGATGTAAATCAATTTCACCAGCAAGTACAAGAAAAATAACTTCCAACTCTTCATTTTATTTGTGTATATCCAAGTCTTGTAGCTATGAGACTGATTCATTCTTTAGGTTTTCTTTTATTTTTGCTAGTTGGTATTTGTACCCTGTAGCAGAATAACTATGATGTTATGTCCTGGAGGACATAACAAGTTTCTTCACATTAATAGATGTTAGACAAAGATAAACTTCATATAATTTTAACAAGTATTCTTTAATTTTTTGACCTTTGCATTTTTCTCCCTACTGTTTCTATATCTGTCACTTCAAATAGTAATATATGGATTTTATTTTTGCATCTTGAAAAGAGGATTTCTCACTTCTTTTTAATATATAAGCACACAGTATTAAAAGAATCACAGAATTCACAATTTAAGAGTTGTTCCAAATTAACAGCATTTCCTCTACATCCTCTTTTTTGTTTCTAGTGTAAGAGAAAGAAAAGTGAGATTTCTCATGCTTCACAAGTTTGTTTGTGTGTCTGTTTTCTTTGTTACTTTCATATCACCTATATGTTATGCAGAAACAACAGAATTGAAGTAGAGTTGTTATATGCTTGATGGGTGAGAAGTGATGAAATATTTCTTAAAGGCAGCTTTGTCTCTGCAAAGGCAGATAGTTTCCTTCTAGTCTACATGAGAAAATTTGAGGATGACTGGACACAATGAGAATTTTATTTTGAAAAGATAAGTAAGAAAAATTGGAATGGCATCAAAATCTGACCCCCCCAAAAAAGCAGAAAAAAAGAGTAAATCCCAGTCATGTTCCTTTGATAAGACAGATGATGAAATGTTTGATAAACACGATGTTAAGATCATAAAAATGTCCATATTAGTTCACTTGGAAGACACATCCAGCTCAGCCATCTCCAGCAAAATCAAACTGTGAATGCCTCAGTAAGATTAAAAGTTCAAAATAAAAGAAAAATCTCCTGGTATTCCTTCCCAATCCCCACCTCTGGGGAAACAGGAAGTCTCCAATGAAGCTATGGGCATCCAGTCTTAATATCTGGAGGTCAGAGGAGTCCTAAGCTGGAAAGAGGACTCTTGTATATATATCTTGGTAGATTTTCTACCATGAACTTCTCTATCTGCTTCCTGATTTCATGTGTGAATACCATCAATTGTGTACTGTGGCAATCCATTCCACATTTAAATATGTATTACATAAGAAATACCTTATCTTGTCTGCTTTAAATCATAACCTGCTCACTTGGTTGTGTGCCCTCCCAGTCTTCAAGGAACATTTTCCTCTTCACATTTTCCACTTCATTTTTCAGGTTGCCACCACTGAGTGTATTGACTCCATACTCTGCTCTCAGTATTATTTCTTCCCTTTTCACCATTATACATTATGGTGGCTCTGGGCAGCATGGTTTGGTGGCTAGCAACCCTGCTCCCAGCAGTGCAGTTGAAACGATATGATTTTTAAGGTCTTTTTCAGTCCAGGCCATTCTATGATTCTATGATAATTTTGTGCTTTGGAGCACAACAGAGTCAGATGGTTCCTGCAACGGTTGTGTACATGCCCATCTTCCTGAGAAATTTTACTTAAATATTTTATTTCATTTAGCAAAGGACATATGTTTCTTATCAGATACTTGTGTAGTATGCTTAGAGTAACATGAAAGAAAATGTAGAAGAGAAAAAGATATAATCTCCAACAACATTAACAACATTCTAGTAAATAGGGGGCAACAAAGGAGAAGAAGAAACTCCTTTTCATTGCTCCACCAGTAATACCATACAAATTTCCCGAGGTATTTGTTTGTTTGTTTGTTTTTGGTAAATCCTACCCCACAGCTTCTTGCTGTGGAATCCTGGCTGTGAAAAATATTTTGCATGAGAACTTCTACGCAAACCTGTTACATAGTTAACTTTTCTTGGGTCAGACAGATGTTCTTAAAAATGAATACTACCAGTCTTTCCCAAACCTAAAACATTTACGGCTGTACCCCATTGCACAGCTAAATTCAGGCATGCCACTTTCTCTTTCGGTGTACCATCTCTCCAACAAGGGATACACCTCCTCCCTGAGCCTTTTTTCCTCTTCCTCCAGATCTGTAGGTTGTTTTCTTTGTGAAGGAAATTTAATCTTCCTGCTTCACAACAAGAATATTTGTACATAACACCAAACAAGAAATTAGAAAATGAATTTAAAAAAAAATTAAAATTGCACCAATTCAACATTTCTGGACCCATTGACATAATGATAATCAGATATTGTCAGTGCCTGCACAGAGCTGAAGTATTAGGAACGTAATGTTTGGGATGAGAAATTATGTTAGTTTCTTTGTTTTTCTGCTAGTTATACAATAGCTTTTTAATTTGGAAAGGTTGAAAATGAAGTTAATCAGGCTAGGCTGTCATTTTCTGGTATGTGTCTAGAAAGGAGACATGCAGACTTGGTCTGAAGCCTTTTTGTGTTTCCTTAGAAATCCAAAGACCTTTATGAGAAACAGTATTTTAACCAAAGTGTGCATCATCCCAGGAACCCAATTTCTAAACTTGTAGAATAATTTCTGAAAGAAGGTAAGAGATCTTTCATGAGCACATATAAAGAAATGCTTACAGTTAATTCTGAGACGAAGTGTCAAAAGTGTCACATCTGCATATTAGTCTGCTGTTCTGTAAAAATGGGTTTATTACCTGACATCACACACCTGTCACATTTCTCCTTAAAAAAAAAAAAAAAGAAAAAGGTCAGCATAAAATACCATGCTGTGGATCTATGGCGCTGTTCACGAGCATCTAAAAATGTAAATGTGTGCTTTTGTCTAAAATAAGAAATGGTGGAATTACCAAAACTGAGCAGAATTCTTTCTTGATGTATATTTCCCTTTATTTAATCCAACCCATGTTTTGGTAAATTAAATGCAGCATTAGCTTCTGAATGCTGTGTATTATTTCTCAGAAAGCATCCTTCACACAAAGTTGACTGTTTATCTGAGTATTTATCAAGGGTTTGTAATTTATCTTTATAACATACTGTTATTGCAGTCTTTAGAAATAATGAAATCATACTTTTTCAAGTTTAGGCATCAAATATCAAAAATGAAGCTAAAAATTAAGCACTGTCTTGTTTTTCAGAAACTCTACGTATAAGAGAAAACCTTGAAATCCTGGATCTTTTTTCTTCAATTGCTGCCTCAAGAAAAAACAAAACAAACAAACAAACAAAACAGAACAAAACAAAAAAAAGGCACTTAAAACTGGCACACCTTTTCTCTTGAGATGACTATGATAGGCAATAGAATCTTATCCAGTAAATCAGTCCCTTAACAAGTAAATCAGTTTAGGCTGATGGCCAGATTTCACATTTGGGGAAAAGCAGTTTTACGTTCTGAAGAGATAGTCACTTCTATAGCAAAAAGAAAATTAAACAATAAGACAAACAGAAACAACAGTTAGACACAGCTCTGCAGAATGGAGGAAAGCTGACTATTCACAGCATTCTAGGTAAAAAGAAAGTTCTGAAAGTATGGAAAATAATTTTTAAGAGAGGGGAAGAACCTGAAGCACCTAATGCATGCCTAGATTTCAGAGATGGTGGAGTAGCAGTGAAGACATTTCATAAGGACTCTAACAGGAAACTGCATAGAATCAGTTGTAATTTAGGACATGATTGAAATGCTAACCAAACAGAAAACCAAACAGAATGTAGAGGAAATGTCCTGGAAAAATACACTAGGTTTCTTACTCTTTTCTGACCACCTTGTCTGCTTTCCTGAGTATTGATATTAATAAATTTTCAGTGTTCTACTTTGTATTCCGACAAAATCTAGTTCTATCTCTCACAAATGTCATCACTGTGTACTTTACTTTCTGTTGCAGCTATGTGTAAACAAGCTTCTGTATGACATAAGATCCTGATATAAATATCAAAAAATGAGTGCAGGAATAGAAAAGAGGTGCTCAGCTGTTACACACAGACCAATCATTTAAAAGAATTATATGTCAATTATTACAGCAGGAACTAGAACCACGTTACCTGCTGTAGTCAGTACTCCATAGAGCTACACCTCATTAGGATTTATTACTTTATTCAAAATTGAACAGATGAAAAATATTAAAGTAAATCTCTGAACTATCTCATTTACGGTAGTTAAATTATTTGCATGAGAACTGGAACACTGGATCTCAAATGTTTTCAAGACCAAATTGCCTCTCAGTCTTTCACACGCTGGGTAAGAGCTTTGAACATTAATCTGTTGTTTGATGCACTCTAACACCTCCATTTCTAGATGTGAAACTCTAGGGAGGTTCCAAAGTCAGAAGATACTGTAATAGTACCACAGAGTTTTAACCCAAGAAGCGATACAAGTTGGGGAATGCATAATTTTTGGTAGAGTTTAAAGGTAAGATCAACAAGTTAGATGAGAGATTGGGTGCTCTTGACATCATTTTCCCCACCTTCAAAACTTCTGAACCCGGGAGCAAGATACTGGAGGCTTGTTGAATTTAACCAAAGCACCTTGCTGTGTTAGTTTTTAAATAAAAGTTATATTACTCTATAAACTCAGTACTGTCTTGCTCCAGTTGTATTAATTCATTTAATGGAGAGAGCTTAGCCAGTTAAAAGCTGTTCTACCACAGAAATCCTGCTTCTCCCAAATACTATCTATATATTTAAGAGGAAGACAAATTTTTCATGTTGTCAAGGTTAGATTATGTGGCAGACTAAATGCTATCTTCACATTCAGCTTTCATGAACTCTTGTAGTCCTGTATGAAGAGGGTTGTTAAGCACTGGAATAGGCTGCCCAGGGAGGTGATTAAGTCACCATCCCTGGATGTGTTTAAAAACCATTTGGATGTGGTGCTCAGGGACATGATTTAGTGGAGGGTTGTTAGTTAGGGTAGTATGGTTAGGTCGTGGTTGGACTTGTTGATCTTCAAGGTCTTTTCCAACCTGAGTGATTCTATGATTCCGTGATTCTCCCAGACTGATCAGAATTGAGAAATGCAATCTGCCTCCTGCTCCCACTGTCATATGATTACTCCTTTTCCTTCCAGTCTCTTTCTTGGCCTGTTCAACTAGAACTGTCCCACACAGACCCTATGGAATCCTCTAACCATGTCTTGCCTTTGAGCCTCTGGGCTGTGAACTCGGTCTCTGTTGCAGCCAAGATTCCTGTTTCTTTCTGAAGCCTCTCTGTCAGCTTTCATTCTGCAAGCACCCTGTTTGCTTTCTGTCTCAGGACATGAGTGAAAGATATATTGACTTTGGCAGCAAAGTTAAATTAAAAGGCTCTTTCTCCCAAGCAGTTTTTCTTATACACTAGCCCAGTGCCCATTCAGCAGTGTCTGGACAATCCTTTCAAAGGCCACACTGTAAATGAACTCTCTGCAAGGATTTGAGTTATAAATAATCTTTTCAGTGGCTATTTTTAACTTCCATCAGTTTGGTGTGTATTGATTAGCAGCACACAAAAATAACTGAACACAGCCATCATATACAATATGGCCACAGGATAGCAGCTGAGGAAGTGAACGCTCCAAAGCTGGCTTCCCTGAGTAACTGAGCAGGGCAACCTGTAATGCCACCCTCTCACCTTTTCCCACACTATTCCCAGAGCATCCTTGGCACAGCGGAATGTTTCTTGCCATGACTCCATTTCTTATCTTGTGAAGATTCAAGCAGAGGCAAAGCACATCAGGACACACACAGGACAAACCAGTAGCCAATCTCCCTTCTGACCTATCACACCACAGGCACTTTCAAAGCTACTAGAAACATAGAAATTACAGAGCTTTCCCCTCTGCCATTAATTCAGAAATGTTAATTCTTTCCATCAGTGACTGGTTTTCTAAAAAAACACTAGAAATACAGGGCAAATATTTCTGCTTACTGCCTAAATAATTTGATATGGTTTTAAGTGTTGAGAATGCAGCTGTGTCTCTCAAATTCAATGGGAAGCACTGATTTTTCAGCAACAATGAAATTACAAGAGTTGATAAATGTGGATTTCATTAGAAAAAAAAAAGTGTATCCTGTTTCCTAAAGAAGTACAAAACCAGAGCAGGCAGACAGATACATTTCCCTTTTTTCAGTCTGGTGACAGCTGATACTGGTTTTCAAATGCCTATTTTGCTAGTGGGAAAACAAAACAAAACAAAACAAAAAGACAAAAATCAAATAAAAACATTTGTCAATTATATCTCAAGGTCAGAACTAAAACAGGAATATCTTAGAAGAATTTGAAAAATCTGATGACATTAGTCTTCACTGCAGGAATCATGCCGTTAATGTACTCTTGTACAGATGGCTGGACAGTTTACCACACTTAGGACTCATTATTATTTTTTCTTCTTTTTATTTCCTCCAGTACTTGCCTTCATATGTCTAAGAGCTTCCTATCCCCCACAAGACTGTAGCAATCTTCCACTTGCACATGAAGTATGTCTGCCATTTTTGAAATTAAACTAAGTCTACGTATTATCCTGACCTGAAACACCAATAGTAGCTCTCAGTCACAGTCCACTGAACACTATTAATTTATGTTCACATCTTGCTGCGCCTTAGCCATTTTAGTTTAGCCTTTTGAATTACCCTACTATTGCAAGTGAGACTGTTGCACAGAATACAACAAAGCAGGATAACATCCTACTTAAGAAACTATATATCAGGTAAAGTGAATGTATCTCTGAAGGAATGCAAAGCTTTCGTTCTATTTTGAAGCTAGGCTTTGCAGTAAGTTTAAGTGGACCAGAAGCAGAGATTATTTAGTTTAGCATTTAGATGTTTAAATGTTATCGCTTCCCATTGAAACAATTTGAATTTTTCGTGCTCCGACATAATTAGTCTCTAGTCTTCAGACAAAGTAATACTAACACAAAAGGCATTTTAATGTTGTATCTGAAGGATATTTTCTATATATTATACCTGAAGTAGAAAGTTTTATTCAAACTCTTTCAATAGCCAGAAAAATGATTTTTCAATTCATTTAAAAATGAAATCCTGCACAGCTATATGTATTTTCAGCACTGCTATTGCAGTTTTCAAAACCCTTATACAAGAAGAAACATAGGAAAAAGGCTACTTGATCATTTGTTAAACAAATATCAAAGATATGCATACTAATGCCAGAAGGAGTGCTTTCGGGTGTTCTATTTACAGAATTGTAATTACATTTGCTGTTTGAATTGGTCCTCCAAAGAATTAAAAATAAGCAGCCATGGCTTTTTATTGCTATCCAGTGTTCCCCGGTGGCTTCACTCTGAGTGTTCTGACTGGCAATTGTTCCAGGCTTGCTTGTGCCAGTAATGCATTTGTTAATTAGGCTAAGAGTACTACAAAAACCACAACGCAAGTCTCTTGTCAGCATATACTGATCTAACCTCTTCTAAGGACGGTTATTTAAATAGATGCCTTTTGAGTTTTTGCTGTTTTGGTTTTTTTTTTCCCTAACATGTAAATATTCCTCTCAATATTATTTATGCTCGTTTAAATTTTTATGGGATTAAATATTTGTTTAATTCTTGTTTTCCATGTTCTCTTTTCCACTTCAATGTACTCTCCTCCTCTAATCTGCTATACGTACAAGAGTGAAGTCTTTAAAACAAACTTTTTTTTTTTTACATGCAAGTCCAAACAACTTTCATAGCTATATCTAATGTCAGACTGGAGATCTGCAAAGACTGGGTTATATTCACATGGAGATTCACATGAGACTAAAGGGACAATCTACAACCAAAGGCACTTTCAAAAAAAGAATTGCATGTTTCTGTGCTCCAGCCATTCATGTGGAAAGAAAAAGGATGAACTTAATTGGACTATAACTTCATTACCTGTTTGAGAATGATCTGACCACAAAATCTTACTGTGTATTTCATCAGTTCTTTTTAATAATTTTCTCTTGTCCAAAGACTGCTGCCAACTTTTTAATGTATAAATACGTTTTCACTTCATTTTCCACATCCCTTTATGTGTAAAAACTGTAAGTTAAGGGGACATTCCTTCATTCCTTAACAAGGCAAAGGTAGGAAACCAAGGCCAAGATGAAACCCACAGAAATTAGAAGCATCACTGGCTTTCACTTATGTGACTGGCCACAAATACAATTTGCATTTTAAAGAAAAATGTACTAAGGGAATACCTTTAATTTTCTTATTAGAAAATAAAACACTAAAAGTTTAATAAAAGGAAAGGAAATTTAAACTGTGATTCTTATCTACGTATTATGTGGACACCTTAAAATCAAAGAATCTTCCCTTCATTTCATGTAGCATAACACCAAGCCTTTTATCAGAATATTTTCCTCAAGTATTTTCTGTCATCTCAGATAATACTGCTCATTACAACACACATAGTCACAAATTAGTAATCTTGATTCAGTATATAGCAAAGCACTGAAAAAAACAGGTCCATTTTTTTAGCAAGAACAATATGATTCACTTGGAAGTCATGTAACTTTTTTGGAAGTTTCTCAGTTTTGACCATCTTCCTGAGTATGTACTAAGGGCTGGAGTTGAAATTTGATTTTCTCTAACTCCCTGATTGGCCTCTGGAAAAAAATATCTGTAAAATAAAATGTTTTGGCTAAGATGGAGGATAATTAAAAGAAATATACCTTAAACTTTTTTTCTCTATGGATCATGGTCCACAGATGTATTTTTTTCAGTGATGTGCCAGCCACACAAGCTTCCTCACAAAAATTAAATTTCAGATAAAAATTGGTCAATTGCTAAGGCTGGAAACTAAAGTCACTCAAATGTTAACATTCATGAAGTAATAGAAGTAGAATTTCTCATATTTAAAGTGTGATTCCCAAGAACACATTTTTGATTTTAGAATACTTTCCCTGGGGAGAATGGGAAAGAAAGTCCAGCTGCGTTTTGGTGGAAAACACTGCTGACAGAGTAAGAGCAAAGGTGGGGAGTCTGCTTTTTGTTCATCAGAGCTTCAGATTAAAGAATTTATGCACAATAAAATATGAGCAGGAAAAATGGCCTGTACAATCTACGGGTAAAAAGCTCTAGGAGGAATTTGAGAGAGCAAGAAAAACAGAAGACAACATCTCTATAAGATAATACTATTTTATTAGCACTGCAGCACTGCTCGTATGGTATCAGAAGTAGCTAAAGAAGAATATGACCCTTGGTGATTCCCTGACATTGTCATTCCTCAGTGTCCCAGCAAAATTTAATTCATTTTAGGACAGTGTAGAGGAGAATCTGCCTGTACTGCAGATAAAAGCATGACTGACAGATTTCTGCTATATCCAGACTAGCTGGGAAGGATCTCAGAAGAGAACCAATGGTGCACTTCCAACCTTCACACATCTCAGCACTGGATTCTCCATACATTAACTGAGCCCACATGATACTGGAACCACTTGTTCTGATATTAGTTATTCCAGTGCTTCCACACTTCTCTGCACTACTGTACCTGAAGTGAAGACACTTTAAAATATCCTGGATGGGAAGAGCATTGTGAGGAAGCCCACACATTGGCCTCACAGGACATTTCCTTTTATAAATTCATAAAATGACATAAATGACCAGGGGCTGAGACTGTACTACAGCAAAGCCTAACACATTCAACATCGAAGTGCCAGTCAACTCATTAACTTGTGCTATGAAATATGAAGCAGAAATAAAGAAAATAATTACATTTTCTGAAAGTACTTGAGTGTTTCATTTCTGAAAAGAGTATGACAAATGCTTGCACAACTTACTTGCATGTTTGAGTCTTTGCAAGCAAGCAAGTACTGTAGCAGCATTAGTAACTCTTATATTTGATATTTTTTTTTCCTTAAATGTGAGTTTTAGTATGACTGAATTTCCAGATTTTTTTTTTTTTTTTTTTTTTTTGGTCCCATCCTGCCTTAAGGAAGGACTTTAAATGGTTGTCAAACAAGAAAGAAAACTTGGTGAAAGAAGGTCAGGTGATATTTTCTTAAATTTTATAAGTGGAATTGAAGTGACCGGAAGTGAAATTTCTCCATTGGCTCCAGCATGGCCAAATCCAGAATGATCTCAGAGGTTTCAGGGAATCTCTCAGTCATCACATTCTAAGCAGGAAAGATTCTAGACATCTGTAGTGAAGGACATGAAATGACCCTGAGTCAGCAATAAGAACAGGGAGGAGTATAGAATAATGACATTAAAATTAATGATTATTACAAATTTCACACAAAGAGAGCCAAAATGCAGGTTTTCTATGTCTGTTTATGGCTTAGCACAGTCACTCATTTGCAGCAACTACTTGCAAGAGTTGGAAATCTGTTAGAGCTTGTAGCTACAAAATTAGAAAGACAAACTTTAGGTATCCAGGCTGAAGACTGCTAATTGCCAACTTAGATATAAGAGGAAGAAGCACTGACATAGATTAGGAAAGTCAAATATGGTGATTGCTGTAAAACAGGATAAATAGCCCTCTTTTTCTAATGGTTACTAATGTCCAGGTTGCAATCTTACCAGAGTAGCCACATGTGTTTCAGTGATCTGACCATCATCACATCACATCACATACACCCTGATATGCCTGTTCTACCCCATATGCAGATTTAGATATCTGTAAGATTATTTTTAGCTTTCTTATACTACCCCCATCACAACTCAGGAACAACTATTCACGTCTACTGTTGTACAGCCTTTTTCAGGTATCATCAACAGAAAAGATCTCAAATCACGGGAGTCTAGCAGTTAGGAAGTTAAAAGAAATAAAAACAGGGAAGCAGTAAAAATTCTTCACTTCTAAAATTCTGCATAGAGAGCTAAGACTTTCTGCTATTCCTGAAAAATAAATAAATAAAGAGAATAAGCAAGTTCTTCTAGCATTCAGAGATTGATGGAACAGTACTTTGCACCTGTACTTAGGGCTGAGATTTAAGAATAAAATAATCACATTGATTAAAAAACATCTGGAAGCTGAAAAAAAAAAAACAGAGAAAGAGAAATAGAAAGTTCATAGCACCTGAACTGATTCTCGAATATCACATTTCAGAATATGGAGTGCCAACAATGTATGATAAATCCTCAACTAGCTGAAACATTAAAGTAGAAGTACAAAAACAGGGAAACACTAGAATATCTAACTGTATTTTTCTGTTACTATGAATTTCTCTATAAAAAATCTGCCTTGCACATCCTTAGATATCCCAGTCTTTTTCAAATAGCATGCATTTTTTCACTGAATCTTATTTAAGGATATGGTTTTTCCAACTCCGAGCTGAGACCAGGCAAATCTTCACTATTATTCACAGTATAGTTACACACTTCCTTCTCTTTTCATCCTTGTACAATTTTGCTCCTTCTAAGAAGAGTGGATCCTTATATATTTCCTTTCCTTCCTATGAAAGCACTAGTGAATGATAGAAGACACGGCCATTTGTGCAGTGTATTCTCTTGGAAACTTGTGTGTGCACCTGTGAAAACCAAAACTTTCATACGAGTCATAACTCACTTTCAATCCCAGGGGAGGGCAGTCATCACAATCAGAAGTTTTCTGAAGGTGCCTATGAAACATCTTGCCATCTAAATATGTTAATGAGTGTTCCTGTCAACCATAGTCATCCTACTAGTCAATCAGACTCATCTTGCTTCCTGGCAAATTCACCTCTACATGATATTAATTTCTGGTTCTTCATTGAAGTATTATATTTTTGTTCCAGAGAAAGAAACAAGATTTATATTAGTTCCTATGGAAGCAAGAAAAGCTCTTCTCTTCTCTTCTCTTCTCTTCTCTTCTCTTCTCTTCTCTTCTCTTCTCTTCTCTTCTCTTCTCTTCTCTTCTCTTCTCTTCTCTTCTCTTCTCTTCTCTTCTCTTCTCTTCTCTTCTCTTCTCTTCTCTTCTCTTCTCTTCTCTTCTCTTCTCTTCCCTTCCCTTCCCTTCCCTTCCCTTCCCTTCCCTTC